>NW_010238957.1:0-5219 GCF_000690775.1 Eurypyga helias | reverse complement strand
CTACAACCAATTATGCATTTACTACACCAAAAACTGATCCACTGCCCTGTGAATGACTGAAGAGCTAGCCTCAGTCATGAACGCTGAGGAACAGCATGTCCAAAAGTTTTAGAAGTTAATGATTTCCACTTTCAGTAAGAAAGATATTGGGGGTATTCAGTGACACACTTTTGAAGATACTGAAGGTATCTGTTTGCTCATTGACTTAACAACAATGACATCTGTTGCCTTCTAGGAAATAGAACCTGCAAAGCTAAGAAAAAAGTTACGACACCCATGGGGCTGTGATTACCATGCGTCATAGGCTGTAAGGATGCTGCCAGGAGTGATCTTAGGCAGGTAAGTGGCTACACAGCTCTTGGACTGAAAGTGAAATCTCAGCTGAAGATCCCTTTAGTGCCCCTACGTATTGATAACAGTCCAGGTAGGTATATATATATATAAAATAAAAACATATGGCTGCAGACTAGCAAGCAGGGTGACTGTGTTTTCATTGCCCATGGGGGGTGTTCTAAGGATAACTGAGGATAGGTAGGGTTCCTTTCTTTCACTGAGCTTTTCAATCAGGTAATAACAATGATGGAGGAACATTCTCTACACTGTGGAAGAGAGAATTTTAGATTAGCAAATGGTGTCAGCCTAAGTTTAAAGGTGAGTATTAAAGGCCTAAAATGAAAGAAGAAAGTTTCTACACCATATTCGTGATAGAAAGAAGAAAACTGTAGTAACCATTTTAACTATATATTCTAATACAGTAGGTTAGATTTAGGTGAGTAATGCAAATGATGGGCTTGATGTCTCAGTACACAAGTGAAATAATGATTTTACTTGCATAACAGAAACTTAGTTCACAGGATTATAATATTGATATTATAAAGGAAAGTACATTTTAATTGTGAATGAAAAAGAGAGATGATGTTACCTTTCATATAAAGCATACATAGAAAGGCATTCAAGCCCCCCAAAATGGTCATAGATAGACACAGAATCACTAACATTGGAAAAGACCTATAGGATCATATAGTTCAATCATCAACCCAACACTACCTATTGAACTTAGTTGGCTAATGAGAAAAGGTTATTTACCGTTGTGGTGAGTATATTCTGTAGAAGATAAAACCACAAGTGTCATTTATTGTGGCTTTTTAAGGGGAACTAACAATTGAAAACAGGAGTTTGTGCCAGTGGAAAACCTCAAGCTCTTCAGTCATCAGCTTGCAAAGACATAGAGGAGATGGGTTAAGGGAAAGTGATGGAGAGTAAGACGTGGATTTTGTTATGGCCAAGTGCTGAGATTTTACTAGTAAAGTGATAGTAGATGGAGAAGGGTTAATGTGAAATAATGAGTTTTGAACTTCTTTAATCTTAAGATGGAGAAAACAAATCATAAGAATTGATTTCAGGAAAGCAGACTTCAATGAACTCAGAGAACTGACAGCTGACAACCCATAGACGGTGGCTTTAAAGGAAGAAAGACCACCATAAATTCTTAAAAGCCATATTCAGGTCACAGATGTAAAACTCAGTGCAAAGAAAGTCTAGAAAGTATGCTGAACAATTTTAACTGGGATATGAATGCTTCAGCAACCTCAAACACTAGAAGGAATTGCTCAGAAATTATTGAGGATGCGTCTAAAATAATAGCATGAACTTGGACAGAAAAAATCACAAAAGTGTGAAATCAGATACAGTTATTAGGAGTCATAAAGTATTCTGTAAGCATACTGGTGTTTAGAAGAGCAGAGAAAGATCTGTACACAAAAGGACAGAACATCCAATAGTGGAATATCCTAAGAAATTTAAAGTGTTTAATGTCTTTTATTTTTTTCATTCTTCACTAAAAAGTCTAATTGGTTAACACAATTAATCCATATGGGAATAGACATAATAATCTGTAATATAATAAAAAAGTAGAGGAAGGAGATTCATGAGTCTTTTTCAAATCTGCTCAGCCAAGTATAATTCACAGTAGGAGCTTTAGCAAACTGAATGAGACCATCTCAAAGCCCTTAGTATTTAGATCTGAGAACTCATGCAGAATGGACGGCATTCCAAAAGACTGTAAAAGGGCAAAAATAGCACTAATCCTGGAAAACCAGGGGGAAGAAAATAGACCAGGAAACTAGACACAATTTAACCTAACTTAAATTCCTGTGAAAGTACTGTAACAAATAAACACTTCGAAAGCAAGATGAAAATTAACAGCTCTCATCAATTTGTCCATTACCGATCATGTCAAACCAAATTGTTTCTCTTTATGACCGGGTAACAAGCTGATGGATAAAGAAGCAGCAGAAGATATGATTTATTTTGACCACTGAAAGGCTTCAGGCACCATTTCACACGACAGTTTCACACAGAAGCTAGGGACCTAGATGATCCCACGGTAAGGTGGCTGCACAGCTAGGTGCAAAAATAAAGCTCAGAAGAACCATTCCAATGGCTTATTGTCAAACTGTAGGGGTATATCAAGAAGGGTTGCACAAAGGCTGCATACTAGTGAGTGCAACCACTGATGTCTTGTATCAAGGACAGAGATGATGTTTACTACATTTGCAAACAACATAAAACTGGCTACAAGCACAAAGGATGGCAGGATTTGAATTCAAAGTGATCTTGATCGACAAGAGTCAGTCAGACTGAAACAGTTATATTTAAATTATATAATGACAAGTGAAAGGTTTTACACCTTGGTAGAAAAAAATCAAGTGCATAGTAAGATGGAGAAGGCTGGCTTGGCTGTAATTTTTTCTATGAAGGAACTGGTTTTCTGATTACAAACCAAACATGGCTTAAAATTGCATTTCATCTGTTAATTAGATTTTAAGGCAATCATGTTAGATGGATGATATCCATGGCTGGAGAGTAGTTCTGTGCCCAAGCTTTTAGTCGGATGTACCACCTCTTCTCCTTGAACCTATTTTCTCATTTAGCAGTGGATGGTCCATCTCTGCTTTTATCATCTGATGGGTACCATAAGCTTCAGCTATCTTTTCTCCAAAACTATGAAGTAAAGTCTTTAAGTCTTGGATGGCCCAAAAAAGGTAGCACGTATCAAAAATTCAACTCCCTTTTTATTTCCAGTTAATAGCTACCATGTTTACTTGATCCTCAGGCTGCTTAACTGATGACACTTCTGAAGTACTGCTGAGAATATTACCAATTTCTGTCTCCAAGATAGTGGGGCCACTCGCTGGTCAGAGATGTAGTGGAATAAATTAGTCTTGGTTTATTATTTCTTGGGACACAGTAAAGATTAGGCAGTTGCTTGAGGTCAGCTCCAGCCTATACCCCTATATAAATTTCCAGACCTCCTCCCTTAAAAATATATTTGTAAAAATAAATAGATATCTGTATATTACATTTTCATATATGTGGCATACGCAGTTATCAAAATGGAGGAATTGAGTATCTCTGAATATCTGAACTGACTGAGATTTATAGAGTTATTTAGCAATGCTAAGAAAATTAATGAAATTTAAGAACGTTATCTGTAAAAATTCCTAGAGATTAAAACCTTTTGCACTGTAGAGATACCGGGCATTCTTAAATTATACTAGACAGAGTATCAATAAGAACATTTTAGCAAAGTGTTGAAAGTATCAGTGTTAAGTCCATGACACATAAAGATGTAATGCAATATTCTTTAGTGAGAGGGTTTGAGGGACCTGTGAAGATACCTGGCTGTCATTAAAGGAATGAAAGTGAGTTTGTACTACAGATGAGCTTTCACAGAAGAAGATTGAGTGCCTATGATTTCAGATGATCAGACTTAAAATGAAGCTAGATTTTTATCTATTTCTGAAATTAAAATCCTGGTCTTATGACTGCTCTCATGTATTTAGATGTAAGGCCTCTGCTATCATAAGCATTTTTGCTTGTTGAGTTGATGTTCTGGTGAGATTTCTTCCTGGAAAAATTAGATTACTCCACTGTGAGTCACACAAGAGCCTGAGGAGTGTAAAATATTTAGTATGAGCACGATTGGCTCTGTATAGAGTGACATAAATGTGAAGGTGCTCTGTACACAACTTTCTTAAGTTGTATTAAATAGGGTATGAGGTGTTCGCATTTTATTAATTAGAGCAGAGATTGTATTTACATTATTTGTCTTGATTATAAATGTTTATACAAGGCCCTGGGAAATTGTACTGAACCCTTTTCAGAACTTTTTGCACTGCCTTAGTACTGGGAGATATAGTAGACAGTGTGGGGACACTCAAGAAAAGTATAATCTACACAAGGATTCAGTGAGATGGACTATAACTTATGAATAGCTACTAACGTTTTTCTGGGGTGACTGAGACTTGCATATAAATTCAAAACTAGTAAAATAAACCAAGGAAACTGACACATCCTCTACAAACTACTTTCATTAGTAAAGTCTCTGAAGCACAAGTTCTGCATTTGACAGATCAGTGACTCTACTGATTTTTAGAATATGACATGTACAGAAAATGATGCTCCATTGACTGTTTTGTTTGTTCTTTATGAATTTTCTGCCACTGCATATTGTGAAACATCTGAAGAGAAAGTAAATTTGGTTTGCTTACACGGAAATTATGCTAACTACAAACTTAACTGTTATATGTATAAATACAATACTTTTAAGTAACAATTAATGCCAAGGATAGTTGAGACTGTCCAACTCCTAACAGGAATTGAGTGAAATTTAGGCCCTTTGCATCAAGAGATCTTTAAAGATCATGCAACTGTGCTGGTTTTAGTTGGGACAGAGTCAATTTTCTTCACAGTAGCTAGTACAAAGCTATGTTTTACATTTGTTATGAGAAGAATATTTCTAACACACTAGTGTGTTTATTTGTTGCTAAGGAACGTTGATATCAAGTCAAGGACTTTTTCAGTTTCTGATGCAACACCTGTGTTCCCTGCTTCTTCTTTACAAGAAGGGGACATAGTCCAGACAAATGGCCCAAAATGACCAAAGGGGTATTTCATTCCATAAAACATCATGAACAGTATATGAGTTATGGGTGGGCTGGGGCCATGTTGGTTGACTTTCTCATTCTCTTTCTGTTGCAGGGGCTCTTTCTTGCTCATGGCTCGGGGCTTGCTCTGGTTCTGGTGCAATCTCTCAGGCTCTTGGGCTCAGACTCTCACTACCTGGGTCCTGACTGCCCATCAGTTGGTGGGTGGTGAGCAATTGTCTATGTATTTTTTTCCATTATTTTAATTTCATGTTATTATTAGTGGTAGTA
>NW_010238956.1:0-5456 GCF_000690775.1 Eurypyga helias | reverse complement strand
TCTCCCAGTCCCTGCCTTTGTATTCCGTGACTCTGGGGCTGTGGTTTGTTCCCTTGCCAGTGAAGACAGAGGCAAAAAAAGCATTGAGTACCTCGGCCTTCTCCATATCCTGGGAAACCAGATCTCCCTTTTCCTTCCGCGCCCATATTTTCCCTGATCTTCTTTTTATCCCCTGTGTGACTATAGAAGCCCTTCTTGTTGGCCTTGATGTCCCTGGCCAGGTTCAATTCTGTCAGGGCTTTGGCTTTCCTGACCTGATCTCTGACCTCTTGGACAACCTCCCTGTAATCCTCCCAGGCTCCCTGTCCCTGTTTCCCCCTACTGTAGGCTTTTTTTTTTTTTTTGCCTTAGTTTGTCCCGGAGCTGCTTGTTGATCCACACAGGCCTTTGAGTGGTTTTACCTGACTTCTTCATTGGGATGCATCGCTCCTGAGTTTGGAGGAGAAGGTCCTTGAATACTTGCCAGTTTTCTTGGGCCCCTCTTCCCTCCAGAGCGTCTTCCCAAGGAACCTTCCCAATTAGTTCCCTGTAGAGGCAAAAGTCTGCTCTCCTGAATTCCAGGGTAGCGAGCTTGTTGCACATTCACACCCTTGATCCAGATGGTGATCCATTCAGGTCAGCCAGGGGATTTTATCTCCTCCTTGGGCCAATATGCAGCCCTCTATTCCAGACTGCAATCTTGGTAAGGTTAATTCCCTTCTCATGAAGGAAGAGGCACCCATAATGTGCTGAAATGGCTAGGTTTTGATCAGAGAATGAAGAAAGCTTGTAGTCATGCAGTGAAGCAACCAATGAGATAAAAAGATTATTGTCTTTCCAGGGTCGTGCTTGCAGCCCCCTTTGCAGACATTCATCACCAAAGTAATCACCAGGCAAGTCATCTCCTTTCTCTGGCTGAAATTAGTGAAGGTGATGAGCAATTCTGCCCACGCTGTGACTGAGAGAAGCGTTTCAGTAAACTCTACTGTGTGCTGATAGGACATGACCGAGGAGCCCACTGTGGGAGGTGGCACTGCTCCTCCTGTGCACCTTCTGCAAGCAGCTTCAGGGATCGCTATGAAGTGAGCAGTCATTTATAAAGGATGTAAGAGTCATGTTTCTCCTTAGTTTCTGCAGGTTCCCAGTGTCCTCGTGCTAGGAGCACTGTGCAGCTGGCAGACAAAGTACCACTGGCCATAGGGTCCTCGTGCACTGCTCTGGCAGCAATGGCACGGACAGTAAACAGCAGAGCAGCCAACCACCAGCTCTTTGAACACTTTCAGTGTCTGGGAGGGAAAACTCAAAGGACTTTGTGTCTATTAAGTGTTTTCTGCCCATTTCATTTTAGTATATCACAGCTTGAAAGGCAAAGTCTGTGCTTTGCTTTGCAAATCATGAAGGACTGGTTTCACTTTTCCCTCAGGACAGATCTGCAGTCAGGGAAAAAGAGCTGGGCTATGCCACATTACAGAGGCTGCTGCACCATATCCACAACCTCATAACTCACGCTTCACCTTGCTTTTGTCCTACAGCTTTATTTCTGTGAAGCACATATATAAAGATAACAAATTGGCATTTATAAGACTACAAGTTAAACACATGAACATGAACACTGTTTACCCCGACCCCCGCTGGCCAGTGGTCAACATTAGAAAGGATGTGAGTGTCCAAAGCATCCCATGCAAACCAAGAGTTGAGGAAGGGAGAGAGAGAGAGAGACAAAAGCCTAAGAGCAGCCACACACAGAAGAGCATAATGGAAATGTTTGTGACGGTTGGATAATGAATAACTAAGGCTTTGGAAAAAAACATTTTTACAAGTTGGATGGTGAAAATGGCCTCAGCAGTATTTCCCCTCAGACAAATCACTCAGTGCCTTGGGGTGAGTAGCAGTTATGCTCACTTCTTACCACGCCAAGGAAAATGGCATGAGGATGCCCTTCTCACTGGGTGAGGTTCAGGAGAGCGAAACAGGCTACAGAGAGCTGAGATGAGGTGAACATCATTTGTTATAGACATATGTTGAAAAGTAAATTGTGAATTATCAGGGACAACAATAAAGGCAACAAGTAACTCCTTCAGGTTGGTGCTCCTGACCACAAGTGTGGCTTAGCTTCTGCAAACCTGATGCCTGCAGCAATGAACAGACACTTGAACCTCATGATGATTACGTGGAAATAGAGAAGGCTCTTGGGTAGCTGTCATCTATCACACACTTCAGACAGAGGATGGGGGGAACACAGAAACTATTAGCTGAACAATCAGGACTTTTTCTGCTAAGACAGTTCCATCTCAGTGGTAATGACTGTGGCAAATACATAAAAAGGTTTATTTGCAAATAGCAAAGCCTGCAGGGTAGATCATCAGTAGCCCTGACTAAATGGAGTTAGTCTCTCAGGAGGGATGTTACGGGCTCTTCTGTATCTCCCCAGTCCCCTGTGATGTGGGGATAATCCCATGGATACACAGGGCTCAGTGTGGTGTTGGGACCACAGAGACCATATACTTGTGGGTTTTGTGGGATCAGCAGTTAATATCCGCAAAGCAGAAGTGGGTGTCTGTGTTTGATCTGGTCTCCATGCAGCCAGTAGAAAGAAACAATGGCCACAGGGATGCAATTTTTCCTGTTCATACCTTTCAGAAAGGATAAAATGAGGCCCCATGATCACCAATTTCTCTCATGATGTAAGAACCCCACCGAGCTCCAAAGGGAGCCTGGGTTGCCACCGCCTGCCCTGGAGACATACACACTTGGGGAAAATGAATCTTTTCCTCCTGTCTTGCCTTCCTTTTGAGCTAGGAGGGGGTGAAAGACAGTGCAACTGTCAGTATGTCCCCTCTTACAAGATGCTATGAAGAAGTTTCTACGCAAAGCTCCTGACATCTAGACAGGCTAGGCATGGAGGAGGAGCAGTGCCGGGACCTGTCCACAGAGCTGGTGTGTGGTTGAATGGCACTAGGAGTTGCAGGTCAGTTCCTTCTTGATCAGATCCTGTACTCTACTCCGTAAGGTGTGCGTGGGTCTCAACCTTTTCCCATACTTCAGCAGATATAGACAGGGCATGCAATGTTCCAGGTACCTTCCTGGTTGCAAACAAAGTCCATAACTCCAAGATATTTCCACCAGGACTGCAGGGTACAGCCCTGTCCTAAAGCTTCTTTTATCGGAGGAGATGAAGAATTCAGCTTTAATACTGATAACTGCAAATAGTCTAAAATTAAGCCCTGAGCTTATAAAATTATCTGAATAAATACCATTTATTAGAGAACACAAACTTCCAGTACTGCCACAAAAAATCTGAAAGAGCACTTCTCCTCCTCTCCTGCCTGATGCCTCCCCAGAAGCAACAAAAGCACAGCTCAGCTGCAGACACCAGGCAGAAGCTGCTGCTGCCCCGTCTGTCCCTGGGGAGTGTTAAGCAGGGCCACCGCAGACATGATCTGCCCCTGAAGAAAGTGTATTTATTTAAATATTATTCAGAATGTGATTCATTTGTCTATGCCTAGGGATCTAATGTAGTTTTGGGATTCTGTACAGAAATATCTTTTGAGGTCCCATACATAAAATGAAATGGAGGAGACATGCACACTATGTGTTGCATGTTCATGTCCGTCCACCTGAGTCATACAAGACAGGTACATCATCTACACCTTGGTCCAACACCTGCAGCTGTGCCTGGTCCTCCTTACGGGTAGTCATCTGAAAATCCCTGAGGACAGGGAAGAGGAGTGAGGGGGAAGAAGAAGATAATAATAGTTGAATAATTTATTCAATGAGATTCATGGAATTTGGGAGTAATACATTCTATGAATAATATTTTCATTTTTGTTCCCAACTCCAGTGCTAACAGAAAATATGAATAATGATTGAAGCAAACACTTGAATTATATGACAATGCTATTGAATTTTGGAAGCATATATTAGATGAAGTGAGGGGTCTCTATTTCTGCCTGTTGTCAGCTTGATGTAGACGTTCTCAAAAATCGTGAAATATGTATTTAACACTTTGGCCTTTCCTCACAGAAAGTTTGCACTCAGATTACCTGACAATAAGAATCAATCAATAACTCACATGCTGCTTCTCTCCCAGAAAATTGCTAACAATTGCTTTCTTTCAGCACTTCAGAAATTACATCCCCAGAGATGGCAGACCTCTGCTCTTTACTGTCCCCTCTCACTTCAGGGCAGCGTGTCCTTCTGTCAGGGGGAGAAACTCACTCCCCTGGGGCACCCCAACCTGCCACTGCCTCACAGCAGCATGTGCTGAGTCCCAGCATTGTGGCAGCTCTCTCTGCAGCTGCAGATGCATCACAGGGAGATGCCGGCAAGGCTCTTCACAGATCTCATCCCTCCCAACACCTACTCACCACTGGAGGTCTCTGATAAATGTGGAATCTAGACACAAGGATCCCCAAAAGAGTATTAACTGGTCCCAGTGAAGGTTGACCATGAAATCCAAGCTGCAGTCAGACCTGCTTCTACAGTTTTTTGGCTTCTCTTCCCTGAAGGCCAGTGGACAGAGCCACTGACCTCGACATGCAGTAGCTAAGGGTCTGTTTCCAGTCTGCTTGCAGAAGTACTTCCTAATAAAATCAGAATGATCTAAGACTTTATTAGGCTGGCTGGCGACAGGTGGTGTCCAGCTGTCTCAGACAGGAAAAAGGATTCTAGCCCACAAATTGGCAGGGCTCATTGATAGGGCTTTAAACTAGCTTGGAGGGGGGAGGGGAACAAAACCAGTAGGGACACCAAGAAATGCCCAGAGCCTTGAGAAGAATCACTGATCACCAGGAGAACACCTGGCAGGCAAAACAAGGGAATTCTAGATGCTCCAATCTGCAAGCCAGCTTCATCGGGAGCCCACCTCATATGCCTCTATGCGAATGCATGCAGCATGGGAAATAAACAAGAGGAGCTGGAGATGTGCTCACAAGTGAGGGGCTATGACCTCATTGGCATTGTGGAAACGTGGTGGGATGGTTCCTATGACTGGAGTGTCAGAATGGAAGGATACAGGCTCTTCAGGAAGGACAGGCAGAAGAGACGTGGAGGAGGGGTTGCTCTCTATGTCAGAGACCAGTTGGAGTGCCTGGAACTCCACCTGGGGATGGATGAGGAGATGACCGAGAGCTTATGGGTCAGGATTAAAGGGAGGACAGGGAGAGGGGATGCTGTAGTGGAAGTTTGCTACAGGCCACCTGGCCAGGATGAACGAAGTAACTAGTGTATGAGTCTCTCTACAGACAGCAACAGCCTCACGTTCACATACCCTGGTCCTGGACTTCAACCACCCTGGTATCTGTTGGAGGGACAACACGGCAGGGCACAAGAAGGTGAGGAGGTTCCTGGAATGCGTCGATGACAACTTCCTTCTCCAAGTGATAGAGGAGCTGACGAGGAGGGGTGCCATGCTGGACCTTGTTCTCACCTGAAGGGAGGGGCTGGTGCGGATTGTGAAGCTCAAGGACAGCCTTGGC
>NW_010238955.1:0-8177 GCF_000690775.1 Eurypyga helias | reverse complement strand
GTCCATCTGTCAAATCCATTTCTCTTCAATTTAGACACAAAGATGTTGCGTGGGACGTTGTCAAATGCTTTTCTCAAGTCCAGGTAAATGGTGTCAGTTACTTTTCCCTTATCCAACAATGCTGTAACCCCGTTGTAGAAAGCCACCAAATTTTTCAGGTACGATTTGTCCTTAGTGAAGCCATGTTGGCTGTCACCAGACACCCCCATAAGTTCCATGTTCCTTAGCATAGTTTCATGATCTTGCCAGGCACAGAGGTGAGACTGAGTGGCCTGTAGTTTTCCTGTGTCCTCCTTATTCCCATTTTTAAAAATGGGATTATATTCCCCCTTTTCCAGGCAGTGGGAACTTCACCAGACTGCTGCAAGTTCTCAGATATGATGGATAGTGACAAGCAGAACTTTATTTCTCGAAGAGGTGCATGAACATTTCCTGCTCAATAGCTCCTCACCTTCCAACACAGACAGCAGAGCTTGTTTCCCTGGTGTGTTAGTGCTCATTTACAACTCACCCTTATCCGTAAAGCTCCATGATCCCTTTTTATCACCTCCTGTGTATAACGCTTAGACAAATGGTACCAGCAGGGCTTGAGCTCCTTTCTGAGATGCCATGAAATTGCATGGTGATTGACTCCGCTGAAAGCAACTTGCCCATCCCTGGTTACCAAACACTCACGTCCATCTGCTTGTCCTTTTCCCACCCCTGCAAGGATGGTGAATTAGCAGCGGGGCTGTGACTAACAGCAGCGTGAGCAAGCAAGGATGCCATCGGCCATCTAAATCAGCTGAATCAGAAGGAGCAGGGGAAAGGAAAAAAAAAAAAGCTATCTGAACAAGCACTAATTGCTTACAAGCCATAACACGAACAGCCAGGCACATTAGTGACTCACAGGTGAAATGTGCGACAGCGACTTTGGTGAGCGGTGGGAAGGGCTTCACGCTTGGGTGGCAGGAGGGGAGGGTGTGCGGCGGAGCCAGGAACGCGGCCAGCCGAGTGTTTCCCACGCACATTCCTCTACTCCATGCACTATGAAATTTGGTCAGAAGATAAAACATGGAAGCAGAAAGAAATTCCTAGGAGGAAAGTGAAACAGAAAAACAAAACAGCATGGTAATTTCTTGCTTGCAAAGAGTGGTATTTCCATGTGCGGGCTTGCTCCACCTGCAATTTTACATGTGAACAGTGATTGCTGATATATGCCTCTGGTAAGAAGCTTGATCTGTCTCAGGAAAATCCCTTCCTTGTTAATTTATTATTTGATATATATGTAAAGCAGCACACAATATAGCCTCAGTCCACAGAGTCTCATGCCTTCAGGGCTGCGGATGAAGGAAAGAATACACAGGGATGAACTAGAGAGAAGGAAAGAAGGTAACAGCTGAGCACCCTGGTTTCAGAGCAGTCACTGCTGTCATTTTTGCCATGATTACCAGCGCCGTGGCAGCAGCCACAGGCTCAGGTACCTGCCGGTGGGTGTCCTGTGGCAGTGCAGCTCTACTGCTGGGCAAACACACCAAACTCCAGCCTTGGGGTTTTTGGAGAAGAATAAAGGGAGCCAGGCCCTTTGGTGGCACTGAACTGGGTAAGTCCCTCTATGAATACCCTTGTCTAGACCCAATGTGGAAAAGCATTTCTGAAGGAGCATTGTCCATCCTAGGGCCTATATGTTCCAGACCTCACCTCGATAAGGCATCTGAACACGATGGATAAATAGCTAAAAATAAACCGCTCTGTAATGAGGAGAGTATTATTTGCAAGCAGTGACCACACAGCCTGCCATTCACGCCGTGCCATTCAATCCCTGGGACAAGGCATGCTCTCCAATGGTATGTCAGTCAGCTGCACTGACCTGCAGGTACCCGCTGGGATACCGACCCCACACCCAGCCCCGGGGTTCTTGGTGCCGTGTAAAAACGGAGCAAAGAGATTGCGGATGAAGCAAAGAGCCAAAGAGAGATTACAAAAGAGATGGGAGGTGCAAAGAAACCCTGAAATAATACAGTACTGTTGCAAGCAGTGGCCCAGAGCTCCCCCAGCTGCATCGCTCACTGGGTGGTATTGTAGCCAAAAAAGCATTGGAGGTAGGAGCTGGAGGAGACTGCTCCCAACCAGCTCCTGCTGGGCAGGCATGGACCCTGTCCCAGCATTTCGGAGCACGCAGCCCTTCTGCCAGTGCCGGCACACGTGACGAGCTTTACATGCGGCGAGCTGTGATTGCAACACAATGACTTGCAGTGTATTAAAATTAAGCAAGTAGTTAAATTATTTGCCAGATCAGGTCCTAACATGAGACAAGATGCAAAGTCAGTCTAGTAGAGGAAGTGAAGGGGGTGGAGGAGAAAGGGAGCAGCACTCCGGATGTGTTGTAGAATAAACCAACAGTGCGCCCAACTCGATGGTTACCGATCTGCGCGTTTTTTCAGACATACCAGATAGAGGAGGTAAACGCCAGAAGCCCAGGGATATCGAGAGCCCACCACAAGCCCACAGGATGATAAATCTGCTGTCTGGTTCCCATACATCTGCAACCTCTTTTCCCCTTCAGTGCGTGGTGTGCAGCAACGCCTCGTGGTGGCAGGGCCCCATGGGTTTTGCGTTGGGTTGGCACAGCCCAACGTGGAAGCCTGCGTGTGGGGTGCTCTCTTGCTTGCAGAGACAGCCAAGGCAAGCACATGGTGCCTGCACCCCCCCGCTACCCCTCTTGCTGCCTGCCTGCGCTCTTTTCCGGTGGTTCAGCACATCTTCTGTTGTTTATCCTGCTGACCTTTGTACAAAACACAACCTCTGTCTTTTGCAGTGAAGAGAACAGAGATAACACAGGTGTTAGTGCAGGACTCGCATCGCGAGCCACATACCTCACCGGCTCCAGCGGCACCTTTGGGTGCTAACAGAGTGCTGAACAGCCTTGTGCACTCCTTGTGCATGTGAGGGACTGGCTGCACGGGGACGTTTTTGTGGATGTGTTCTAGTACGCACTGTCTCATGCAGATGCCCCAGGGGGGTTGTAAGGGATGTGCAACAGCCCTTCACAGACCCTTTCGTTATGCGTTAATGAGTTACTGTGACCCTGGTTTCCAGGTCTCTGCTCAATCCACAGCAATGCCTCCCAGGCAGCGTAATTTGTGCACCTCTATCATTAGTAACAGCAGCTCTACCACAAACATATCCTCGCTTTTATAGCAGAGACACCAAGCCTTCTTCCATCCTGGTGTGAAGATGAAAAGTACACTTGTCCTCCCTTTGTCACTCTTGCCTCTGACCTCTCCACCATCATTATATGGCAACAAGAACCTCTCTTACTGTAGCTCTGAAATGTCTTTTTCTTCCCAAGTGTGTGCTTTTCTCATTGTTTTCCCGTCCTTGAAAAATTCTCTTTCCTTTTTTTTTTTTTTTTTAATTGTGTGTTAGAGCGAGTCTGGCCTTGGGACAGATGGGCAGGACTACACCGGGAAGGTGCAAGGCTCTTCCTTACCATCATTTCCACAGAACAGACGACAGTTACAGTCCTGGCCTGGCCCCAAACTTAACTACACAAAGAAGATGGGGGCTGAGAGCCTGGCCAACACCTGGTACCACCCTGCCGTGTCTGGCAGACGTCAGAGAGGCTTGGGAGGAGGACAGACTCCTTATCGCTCGGCACCCTCTGCACGATGAAATGGGATTGCAAGATCCTATGCCCAAGGAAGCTGTCACTAATGCAAGTGGTATCCGGGGCTGCCGTAATGAAAGCTGCACTGAGCTTCTGGTGCCACTGAAGAGCTCTGCCTTCTCCAAACTTCCTGGGAAGTGTTTTGAACTTTATTTTTAAAAGTGCAATTAATCACGGAGCAGAGCTTGAAACCAGTCCAAGTGCAATAAAAGCACCCGAGCAGAGCCCGCTCAGCCCAGCGAGCATTGTTTGCCACAGCCTGACTTCAGGCAGCAGGAAACTTCCAGATGTGTTAACTTCGCAGCTCCTGGCTCCTGCAGGAATCTTAACTGCTACCATCTGTACAAGGAAAGGCTTTGGAAAAGCAGCTCTCCCTCTCCCTTACGTTCCTCTGGGCACGAAGAGTTATTAACCCACAGCCTCTGGAATTTCTGCTGGCTTCGCCCTCATCAGCTGACGACCGCACCCTGCAAAGGTGCTGTTTCTCTCTGCTTCCATCCTTCAGCAGGGAGCATCTTGGCGGACACCCTCCATCGGGCGGTGGACAGGCCCCCTCCATCTGCTTCTGTTCTGCATGTGGTTTACAATACGCTACAGGAAGGCATTTTCTCACGCTATTAAGTTTTCACTAGATGCGGAGGGGGATGAGGAATGCCTCGGATGGCGTAAAAATTCCCTTCTCGGTTTGGTTATTAGGATCTAGCAGCGGCAGCAGGCAAAATTATAGCTTCCATGAAATCCAAGTCTGCTGCTCTGCCACAAGCAAGGGATGCACACTGTCCCCCTTCCAGGTACACTCGGACACCTCCTGGGTCAGCCTCAGAGCCTCTTCAGTGACTCCTCAGGCCTCTAACCGCAGGGTAATTTGTACATGTGCAAACTCCCGTGTTCGTGCCCACAGCCTGTGGGTCAGGCAGCTTTGGGGCTGAAAGGCTCTGAAACAGCACTTCCACCTTAGTCCCTGACCTGGGGAAGTTCTCCTTCCCTCAACCTACATTTTTTTTTTTTTTTTTTCCAAGAAGAGGTTGCCTTTTACGCATGTTTGTCACCTTTTTCTCTTTCCCAAAGACTTTCAAGTAACAATCTTCATGCACAAGCTCTGTAAATGACCTTAATCATACCAATCTGACTTAGCACTTATAAAGCACTCTGTGCATCAGAAGCTCATCACGCATGTAAATTAATTGACCTTTTCAATACCCAGAAGATGGAGGTGAGCAGGAGCTACAAACTCCATCTAGCAGATGGGGAGACTGACACCCGGAGAGGTTCATGGCTTTGGCCAGGGCCACGCAAGGGGTTAGTAGCACAGCTGGGATCGGAAATCTCTGGCTCTTAACTGTGTTCAGACCAACAAACCTCATGGCAGAAGCAAACTGGAAGGACGGGGTCCAAACCAAAGGCAAGCAGTGCCCAGGACTACAAATAATTTTGTCTGACGCAGCTTTTAGGAAGCTTGTGCGAAATACAGAAAAGCCTGGTGGTGTCCTGAGGTTTATGACTATGTTTTCTTCAGAAACCCTGCAGATCGTTCATCCTCCCAGCACCCAGATGAGTCCTGGAAATGAAAAACCAGGGAAGCAGTCTGTGACAGCAGAGATCTTGTCTATGGCCAGGAGTTTGGGTGCTATCACAACAAAACCTGAAGTGTAGCTGCTGAAAGCAAATCCACACACGAGGCCTTGAAATAGGAGAGCAGCGGGTGATAGAGCAGGAGGAGCAGAGGAGAGAGGAAAGGTCAGAAGCCCAAGAGGGACTTTGATAATCCAGGCTTCTCCTGTGGAAGCTAAAAGGAGGTACTGGCTCCCCACCTGGTAGCGATATGGCTGGGTACGCTCACACCCAAATGCAAAGTAGAACCTATGTGTTCAAGATGTAACTTTGCCTGCCTCATGGTCCTGGCTGGGAATAAACCAGTGGAAGGCTGTGTGATTTGAAGAGGTGATCATGCTTTCCCATATTTTGCTTTTACACCCAGCAGCTCCAAAATGCTTCCCCTTGTGTGGGTTCAACTTCTTGCCCTGCTCCTTGGAGGAGGGGGAATGTGACTCGGCCACACTGGCATGGAGGAGTTCCAGTTACCCTGCCCCATGTCAGAGCTGCTATCCTGGGGCTCTCTGTGCCCCAGGACCATGTTGTCTGGCAGGAGGGATGTTTTCATAAGCACTGCAGGGGCAGGGACATCTGAGTTACTCATCCTGGCTCAAACCCCACAGGATGTCTCAAGTGGCCGAAGTGTAGGCTGAAATACAGCCTTAAACTAAAAGTTCAGAGATTTTGGCATTAGGTTCCTGGCCACAGAGAGGTCCAACATGTGATGACCAAGTAGATAACTCCAAATGGCAGCACAAAAATTACCAGATGGAGTTGTCCATTCCCAAGGGGTTTTGGCATCATTAGTGACAGCTGATGACTAGACTTTATTATGACAGTATCAGAGCAGAGCAATTATGGTCATAGGGGGAATAATACCTATTTTTTTCTCATCTGTGGGGGTTTTTTCCAACTCTTTATAAGATTTTGTAATCAAGAAGTTCCCAACTTCTCAATTTTTCTGCCAGTGCAGCTTCTGTTTCTGAGAACAGTCCTCAGATGGGTATCACTGGAAATGAGATGTGAAATGAGAATTCAGATTTCACATTAGAATTAGACATTGTTATTGTCAGTTAGCACACCTTCTCCACTTTCTAAGCAGGACAAATTCACTCCGTCCAATTTTCAGCGCTTTCAGTGCTATTTGCTTAACCTGATGGAATAGACCTTTCTCTTGGAGGTTAAAACATGATAGTGTGATTTGTCAGTAAGAAGATAAAATATATTTAAGGAACATAGATATGTCCAAACATGCTAAATGAAGCAAGGATTTAATATCCAATCTATACAGAAGGTTGCTGTGAGGGATTTATCTGAGCAGCTATTCTAATGCATGTTCACAGTGGGTGTAATAACAGAAAAAGGAAGCAAACGGGAAGACACCGGTGACAGTTGTGACACAGTGGAAATAATTCAGCATCACTCATTCAGGCTGAGCAAAGGGAAAGGAAACAGACACGTCAGGTAAAAGATGATACAGCAGAAGAAGAGAAAGAGCTTTTGTTACTTCAGAATCATAGTTTCTGTTGTCTTTGCCATTTCTCAGCTCATTACCCCTAAAACAGGCTCCAGCTGTACTGCATTGACTTAGCAGGGTCAGCCATCCCTATTTCACAACAACCTTCTCATCAAGTCTCACTAAAAATGAAATCAAGACCCTTTGGTTCAACTGACTTCACGTGATAGCTCTGTAAACTGCCAGTGATCTGCTGACTGGATTTGGAAACCATCACCCTCAACCACCTTCCCAGGTGGATGGTTTTCCTCACTTGTTTGCCTGTTTCCTTACATTCTTGCTTCTTTGTTTTCACCCCTATGTCCAGCAATATCTATCAGCTCCTCTGCAGTTGCACAGACTGCCGTCCCAAGTGGTCTCATTAATATCTGTGTAGAGTAGGCAGGATTATGACGTTTCGAATGTTTTCTACCGCTGGTTTTATTCACAGTGCTCCTCATTTCAGGGATTGTTTGTGATTCCTTGTGACTGATGATGCTACAGATGTTGCACCACAGCCACGATAGCAGCTGGAGTGTACGACGTGAGAACTGAAACTCTCCTTAAATCTGCCGTAACCCCAGGAAAATAATAGTCATTCTTCTCCCATCCCATCCAAATACTCACATGTGGGCTACTGTGGCCAGATTGCAACCTTTGTGATGTGTATCTCTGCAGCTCTTCAATACACTTTAGAGATTTTCTTTAGGATTGTGATTTCTGCGCTGAGCATGCAGCATTGCCACTAGAAAACAGTTCCCTGCTAAACAGAGAGTGCCTGGAGCAAACACAGGAGCAGACCTGATGGCTGGTGAGGGATAATGGCTGACGTCACATCAGTGCTGCTCTGGAGCCCTCCAGCTTACTTAGCTGCGGACTCCAGGAGCGCTAACACTTGTCGTGCACACACGTACACCCACAGAGCTTGTTGCATATGGATGCACTCTTTGTTTTTCTTTCTCATTTGTGCCTTTTCTTTTCCTAAATCCTCTACTGCTCCACTTGGTCTCTGCTCTTCCTCTTTCACCAAAAAGCTAGCTTCTCAAGGACTTCCATGAGAATGTCTGATGTTGGCATTGCTCACCAACTCCCATCACCATAAGCTACTCCATCAAATGGCTCAACGTACGAGTGGAGATCGGTGACGAGTGGCATTCCTCAGGGGTCGGTGTTGGGACCTGTGCTGTTTAACATCTTTGTCGGTGACATGGATGATGGCATTGAGTGCACCCTCAGCAAGTTTGCTGACGACACCAAGCTGTGTGGTGTGGTGACATGCTGGAAGGAAGGGATGCCATCCAGAGGGACCTTGACAGACTGGAGAGTGGGGCCATTGCCAACCTCATGGAGTTCAACAAGGCCAAGTGCAAGGTCCTGCACCTGGGTTGGGGCAATCCCAATACCAAGCACAAGCCGGGCGGAGAATGGATCGAGAGCAGC
>NW_010238954.1:455-1366 GCF_000690775.1 Eurypyga helias | reverse complement strand
CTGTGCTGCACCCCTGGGCGTTATAATCCCTTGGGTGCCCCTGCAGCACCCATGGGTGTCACGGTCCCTGTTCTACACCCATGGGTGTCACAGTCCTCGTGGACATCAGGAGGGCGCCCCTGCAGCTTGAGTGCCTGCGCAGCACCCATGGGTGTCACGGTCCCTGTTCTACACCCATGGGTGTCACAGTCCTCGTGCTGAACCCCTGGGGGCTATGATCCCCAGGGTCCCTGTGCTGCACCCCTGAGCATTACACACCACAGAGTGCACATGTAGCACCCATGGGTGTCATGGTCCTCGTGCTGAATCCCTGGGCGTTATAGTCCCTTGGGTGCCTGTGCTGCACCCATGGGTGTCACGGTCCCTGTGCTGCACCCCTGGGTGTTACATACTGCAGGGTGTCCATGCTGCACCCATGGGTGTCACGGTCCCTGTGCTGCACCCCTGAGCATTACGTACCACAGAGTGCACGTGTAGCACCCATGGGTGTCACGATCCTCGTGCTGCACCCCTGAGTGCTATAATCCCCAGGGTCCCTATGCTGCACCCATGGGTGTCACGGTCCCTGTGCTGCACCCCTGGGTTTTATAGTCCTTGGGGTCTCTGTGCTGCACCCCTGGGCGTTACACATCATGGGGTGCCCCTGCAGCACCCATGGGTGTCACGGTCCTCGTGCTGCACCCCTGGTTTTTATGGTCTTCAGGGTCTCTGTGCTGCCCCCCTGGGTGTTACACACCCCGGGGTGCCCCTGCAGCACCCATGGGTGTCATGGCCCCTGTGCTGCACCCCTGAGCCATATGTACCGCAGGGTGCATGTGTAGCACCCATGGGTGTCACGGTCCTCATGCTGCTCCCTTGAGTGCTATAATCCCCAGGGTCCCTATGCTGCACCCATGGGTGTCACGGTCCTC
>NW_010238954.1:0-342 GCF_000690775.1 Eurypyga helias | reverse complement strand
ACGGTCCGCGTGCTGCTCCCTTGAGTGCTATAATCCCCAGGGTCCCTATGCTGCACCCATGGGTGTCACGGTCCTCATGCCGCACCCCTGGGTGTCGTGATGCCCACAGTCCCCATGCTGCACCCATGGGTGCTACAACGCCCACGCTCCCCACGGCTGTCAGGGATCCTGTGCTACCGCCCGGGTGCTACGGTCCCCGGGGGTCCCCAGGCCGCACCCACGGGTGTCACGGTCCCCATGCCCCCTGACCCCGGGGTGCCGTGGGTCCCATGGGGAGCAGCCCCCCTCTTTGCCCGCAGGTGGTGAACCCCAGGAAGAAGATGAAGAAGAAGAAATACCTGA
>NW_010238953.1:0-3738 GCF_000690775.1 Eurypyga helias | reverse complement strand
AAGGACCTTGGAGTCCTAGTGGATAAGAGGTTGACCACGAGCCAACAGTGTGCCCACACGGCCAAGAAGGCCAATGGCACCCGGGGGTGCATTAAGAAGAGCGTGGCCAGCAGGTTGAGGGAAGTTCTCCTCCCCCTCTACTCTGCACTGGTGAGGCCTCCCCTGGAGCGCTGTGTCCAGTTCTGGGCTCCTCAGCTCAAGAAGGACAAGGAGCTACTGGAGAGGGTCCAGCACAGGGCCGCTAAAATGATGAAGGACCTGGAGCACCTTCCACATGAGGAAAGGCTGGGAGAGCTGGGTCTGTTCAGCTGGAGAAGAGGAGGCTGAGGGGGATCTTACCAATGCTTATCAATACCTAAAGGGTGGGTGTCAAGAGGATGGGGCCAGGCTATTCTCAGTGGTGTCCAGTGACAGGACGAGGGGCAATGGCCATAAACTGGAGAACAGAAGGTTCAGCCTGACCATGAGGAAACCCTTCTTCCCTGTGAGGGTGCCAGAGCATGGAACAGGCTGCCCAGAGAGGTGGGGGAGTCTCCTTCCCTGGAGACTTTCCAAAGCCGCCTGGACTTGTTCCTGTGTGATCTGCTCTAGGGGATCCTGCTCTGGCAGGGGGTGGGACTAGATGATCTCCAGAGGTCCCTTCCAACCCCTTCCACTCTGTGACTGTGTAAAGCAGTGAGAAATTCCAACTAGAAGTTGTTAGACATTGATGTTATCTCGTTCCATTTCTGGACTGGTTTTCCCAAGTGCTGACCATTACTTTCATCCTGTTTCTTCACATCTCTGAGGAAGATTATTTGAAATGTCATGTTTGTGTTTGGTCAAAAATAAAACTTTTACTTGTGGTGTGAATTCAGAACTAAACATCATTCCCACCTCCCTTTTAATAGGATAGTTCTATTTAATACTTCTTGCATATTGTATGCAGTAGTCTAAATATTGAACAGGGAAATGATTTCTTCAGTTGCCAGAGGATTACCAATGACAGTGATACGCTGTATCGATGAAAAAATGAAAGTGATAGTCCCAGAATTAGTTCTGTGTTTCAACAAAAGTTCTTTTGTAAAAATAGTAACATTTTACCTGTTATAATTAAGTATAATAAACTCTTTCTCAGCAGTTTCTTTCTGTTCTTCAGTTAAATGAACTCTGTGATAAAGCTCTATTTCTCAAAGACTACATCCATACTGCATTCCCATGCCTGTTTGTATGACAATTATAATGTTGACCTAGATTGCTATAATGACAAATCAAGTTCAGACTGCTCACAAATACTGTTGTTTGTTGGTTGTACATAGCATCAAGGCAACATGTAGCCTGATTTTTAGCTTCATGTGACTTCAGCCTTCTTTAAGACAATACTTGGACTCCAGTGTACTGTACACAAATACCATCACATGCTTCTGACCTTTCCTGGTTTCATTCTGTAGCCAAGGACAAATAAGTGCAGTTCACCTTTTGGTTTCAATACTTCTTTCCTTTGAAGCAATAGGTCTTACCTTTCATCAAATTGTCTAGTTACTGTACCTGCATACTGCAACCAATTCTTTGTTCTTTTTCTTGGAATGAATTGATTGTCAGTGCCCTGGAATGAATAAAAATAGAAGGGAGAACAGCCTTTTTCTTTTCTCAATTTTTAGCTTGCAATAAGAGAGTCAGTACTGTTACAACATGGAGAAAAACAGATAAACTGTTTTAAACTATTAAACTTAAATTACCTTTACTTTACAATATGTTTTATCAAGTACTCTTTTACAGCATTGTCTGTTCTGGATTTAGTAAATTCATAGTCTCTATTAAATGAATAGTTTTAAGAGAGTAATGAACAAATGGCCAAGATGGCTCAGCCTTGCAAAGGAGAAAGAATGCACTTGGAGTTCTCAGCATTGCAGTGCTGTGTAGCAATTGCTTCGTTGAGGAGAAAAAAACGTCTAGCACTCACTTTATAATTTAGTCTAAACCAGTTTTGTATTAGGACAATTCAAAATGAAAGGTGTGGAAAAAATGGGAAAAAAGTAATCACCTTTTATTAATAATTTAAACTTTCTTGTAGTCTGGAGTCCTGTGGTTGTAAAGTGATTGCAGATAATACAAAAAGGTTCTCTGTTTGGTGCACATATAGGATGTGGAAATCCTCTGCATTCTGCCAAACATTACACACAGTTCGTGTGATGCTTACTGTGTCAAAATAAGGAACTTACCATGGCCTATTTTGTGCCATCAGTACATCGTTATAATACATGACAGTTGAAAGAGATTCTTAAGCAAAGTTATCTAAGTTTCTCTCATTCACTGAGGGTTTGTAAGAATTCCTATTTACTCACATAAGCTTGTGTGAGTTACTGTTTTTTTGTATTCCTGTAGTTCCCGGGAGCTTTTTGTACTTTACATAGAAAATACTTTTTGTACTAGGTGCCTTATAGAAGATGCTCCTCTGTGAAGAATTGAGTGTATATATGTGCATGTGTGTACGTATCTGTGTTTACATATGCATGACTGTGAAATATTAGTCGTTAGTGAAGACTGTCACTTGTGTGGATCTGAAATAGATGGCTAATAGAATCATTCTTATTATTCCCTTTCAGTAATCATCTTTAAAAAAACTCTTCAAACAGTCCTTTGCCTGAAGTCTTAAGCAATAAACATGCTTGATAACATGGCAGTTTGAGGTAAAAACCACTTTAGATACAAAATATTGTTGGTAAAACCCGTGAGACACCACCTGTAATAAGGGTATGTTATTTAGTAAAGGAGACTGCGACAAAAGAGGTGAAAATACAGAAAGTATCTAATCTTATCAAAGTGAATACTCGTTATCAACAAGTTAAAGTTATGTTACTTTCATTTGGTGGAAAATAAACACCTAGAAAAATGGCAAAAGTCATCTGTTGCCTTAAGGAAAACTGTTGAAATTGATGATGAGGTTTGTATTCCATATGAAGAGGAAAGAGAAGCTAAATTCTAGATATAAGTGTGAAATCAAAGTAGAAAATATATTCCTTCTGATCTGCAACAAGCCTTTCAAGATCTTATCACAGAGGCCTGTTATAGGATGAGAGTTTAAAATATAAAATTGATGTGTTTCACTCTACGCAGACATTGAAGTAAGACTTGGAGAATTGCATACTATTTTAAAATCCTTTGCAGTCATTTCTGTCATCAAAGTAAGATCTAAAATGTTTCTGTTGCATGATGTAATAAGGAACTGTAAAACTGATTATTTTAGAATTTATTTAGGGAAAAAAGGTGGAGGTAGGAATGAGATTAACAAAATAACCAAAATTCTTCTGCAGATAATAGGATTGCTTTAGGGATAAATTTGGCCCAATTAGTTTCTTAAGCTTTTTATATTTGAAGCTTGAGTTAAAATCAATAAGAGAAGGGATAAGGTGCTCATAAGTGAGTTATAAAATGTTGCAATGCTAAATGAAATGTATTTAGATTTTTTTGATTTGGAGATTTTGTTATAACTGTAAAACATCCTCTCGTGCATTTCACCTCTGTACTTCTGCTGTCCTGCCTTATCACAAAACATTTAGAGACTCTTAAGGGCTCTAGTCAGATTTTTCTTTTCAAGAAAATCCTTTAAGGCTAGTATAAATGGTTCATGTCCATGTCTACCATATTGCTGGAACAGTGAGTAAAAAGACCATAAACAGTCTTTGCTGCTCCATCACATTCCCTGGCTGTTGGAATGTTCACAGGGGAAGCAGTGCAGAATCATAGAATGGTTAGGGT
>NW_010238952.1:7497-18630 GCF_000690775.1 Eurypyga helias | reverse complement strand
CAGTGATCTTAACGGTCTTTTTCAATTAAAACAGTTCTATGATGGTATGATTGGTCTTGGTTTGTCTCAGCTGCATTGACTCACTGTAGTTACAACTCTATATTTTGCTTAAAAAACCCCAAAAATACAATAATCAGAGTATTCGTTCTGCGGCCAGGTCTGATGTAGTCGTTTGCTTTCTCATGGCAGCCACCAGCTCAGCCCACTTGGAAGATCTCGCTTACCTGGACGAGCAGAGACACACTCCTCTGCGGACCTCCCTCCGAATGCCGCGGCAGAGCATGGCCGGTGCCCGCACGCAGCAGGACCTGCGAGGTAGGAGCACGCTGTGGGGTTCACCTTTCCCAGGGGGTCTCTGGGATGGGAGTTTGTACTGCTGCTGCTTCGGCCACATCCTCGGGAAGACGCTGGAGCAGGACTGCCTTACGTACAGGCAGCAAGCACTGCCTCTCCGTGGGGATGTGCACCAGTTTCTTTGGTTTCCAGTGTCCTTGGTGCCAGGGGAAAATTGGAGAGGAAAGAAAATAAATGTAGTGATGAACTAAGAGCTTCGGTCTGGTGGTGGCTGGCCGGGCGCTGCCGTGCTGCTCCGAGGTCAGTGAAGTGGTGTCTGTAACCTTCTGGGGTTCTGTTTCAGGGCTGACCTAGGTGGCTGGTTTGGGAGATGCACACTGTGAGTAGCCGTGGTGTAAAGAGAGATTGTAGGGGATTACTGAACTGGCCCGAAGTCTGAGCAGCCCCACCTGGACAAATCGGCAAATTAAAACCAGGGTGCAGTGTTGTAGCCCCATCGTTGCCTGCCAGAGCTGCTCTGCGCCCTGAGGCGGGGTGATGGCCATCTCATAGAATCATAGAATGGTTTGGGTGGGAAGGGACCTTAAAGATCATCCAGTTCCAACCCCCCTGCCATGGACAGGGACACCTTCCACTAGACCAGGTTGCTCCAAGCCTCATCCAGCCTGGCCTTGGACACTTCCAGGGATGGGGCATCCACAGCTTCTCTGGGCAACCTGTCCCTGTGCTCCCCACCCTCTCCGGGAAGAATTCCTTCCTGATATCTAATCTAAATCTTCCCACTTTCAGTTTAAACCCATTACCCCTTGTCCTGTCACTACAGGCCCTTGTAAAAAGTCCCCCCCAGCTTCCTTGTAGCCCCTTCAGGTACTGAAAGGTGCTATAAGGTCTCCCCAGAGCCTTCCCTTCTCCAGGCTGAACACCCCAACTCTCCCAGCCTGTCCCCATGGCAGAGGGGCTTCAGCCCTCTGAGCATCCCCGTGGCCTCCTCTGGACTCGCTCCAACCGGTCAATATCCTTCTGATGTTGAGGGCTCCACAGCTGGACGCAGCACTCCAGGTGGGGTCTCACCAGAGCAGAGTACAGGGGCAGAATCCCCTCCCTCGCCCTGCTGGCCACGCTGCTCGGGATCCAGCCCAGGATACGGTTGGCCTTCTGGGCTCTGATCAGCTTGCCCTCCCTGAGCCTGGCAACCACGTCCAGGGTGATGGGCTGGGCTGGGCTCTGTGTGTGCCTACGGACAGCCTGGGAGTGAACCTGTACATCCACCCCTATATCACGTGAGGATATTCCTGCAAAAGACCCCCAAATTCCTCTCCCTGATTGCTCCCCTCCCCGCCCTCTGTCAGTCACTGAGCGCTGCAGGGCTAATACTGTGGGAGTTTCTAAAAGATGAGAAATTTTGATGGGCTGCTTTTTTTTTCTGGTTTTTTTTGAACGACAGCAAAGGATCTCAGCCCCCACTGCACAGTTCACAGCATTCCATTGGGGAAGGAGCCAGGCGCAGTGCATGGAACCACCAGCCTGACCCGTCCCTGTTACAGATGCTCACAATGCCGGTATTCAGGCAGCCCTGTGACTTCTGAAAGGTCTTTTGAGAGGGAAAATTTTTGTGGTTCTTCCTGGCAAATTCCACAAAAAAAGATGTTAGCACTGAGAAGAGGAGCCAGGGCTGACATTGTTAGTTTTTTGGTTTATTTCCAGGCAACTCCAGCTACATTCACCCCGTGTCTTTGGGGTTGCAGCCCACCCCACCACTTCCATCCCCCTTTTAATGTGCACATGGTCTTTGGCTGCATCCTCAAGCGATCACCGGGACAGCCCTGCATCTGCAGCAGAGCGCCAGGTTGATGCTTCATCCCCACCATTTGTCATTGCACAGATAAGTAAACGGCTGAGAAAACTCGTTTGGGATTTTTTTCTGGTCGTTGCTTTGCCATGAGACTAGTTTGTTCTCCCCTGTAGATACGGAGAGAGGGTTCTGTTGGTGGTACGTTAAACTTCCCTTTCTCTGAGGGTTTTGTGAGCAAGGGCCCAGTATCTTCAGTCAGGAAATGGGGAGCCGGTAGGTGCCAGTTTGGGTTTTCACCCGCAAGCATGACCTGTTATAGAATCAGACTGGTTTGGGTTGGAATGGAGCTTAAAGGTCATCCAGTTCCAACCCCCCTGCCATGGGCAGGGACACCTTCCACTAGACCAGGTTGCTCCAAGCCTAATCCAGCCTGGCCTTGGACACTTCCAGGGATGGGGCATCCACAGCTTCCCCAGGCAACCTGTCCCAGTGCTCCCCAGCCTCTCTGGGAAGAATTTCTTTCTGATAACCAATCTAAACCTCCCCACTTTCAATTTAAACCTGTTACCCCTTGTCCTGTCACTCCCTGCCCTTGTAAAAAGTCCCCCCCCAGCTTCCTTGTAGCCCCCCAGGCACTGGAAGGTGCTATAAGGTCTCCCCGGAGCCTTCCCTTCTCCAGGCTGAACACCCCAACTCTCCCAGCCTGTCCCCATGGCAGAGGGGCTCCAGCCCTCGGAGCATCTCCGTGGCCTCCTCTGGACTTGCTGTTACACCCTCGTTGGGATTTCAACCGAATGCACGAGCCCGCGACTGGAGGAAGAAGGTGGCTTTGTGTCGCTTTGGGTCGCAGTCCGTAATGAAATCCCTTGGCTGGTGAGGCAGTTACAAAATGGATTAGCAGGGAGTAAGCGGAGAAGGCGAAGGTTGACAGACAGAATTTCCATATGTTCGGAGGGAGCAGCTTGCCAAGGCTTCGTAATTTGCAGTGATTGCATCCAAAACATTAAACTTTATTGTAGGAACAGTCAAATTGTTTTCCAGACACACTTTTTAAAACCATGTAGCACCGCATCTTTCCTTCCTTGTGAAGGTTGCATGAGAAGAGCAGCCGTGGGTCAGTTTTTTGGAATTTACTTCTGATCCTGCTTGAGGTGCTTTTTTTAAAAAGTGAAGAGGATGTGAAAAAGCCAAACCGCCACTACTTGGAAATATTTTCATTTCATTGAATCTGCGAGGTTTTTTTTTTTTTACTACACGTTCCAGATATTACTGCGAAATTGCGTCGATCTGGGCTGGTATGTTCACCAGGAAATCTTAAACTTGGGTTTAACTCCAAGATCTCTGCTCTTGACACTGGGCTGAAATAGCGAAGCAATTCTTGGCCCTGAATCGGGGGGACACGTTACAACCCACCGATTTGTTCAAGAATCCCAGTGCAGAGAAATCGGGTGGGAGACCCCCCCTGCCAACTCCTGCGGAGGTCAGGTATTGTAGCCAGGGAGCGGCGTAGCCGTCCCAGGGCTGAGCGCGTGCGGCGGTTCGCACCAGTGGTAGGTTTTTAATAGGACAGTGAAGAGAATTTTTCCTTTTAGTGTTTTCAGCCAGCGGGACTTGAAGCTGTTCAGGGTTGGTGTCACCCAGAGGGCAAGGTGATGGCTGTGACGTACCACGGAGCAGGAGCCAGACGACAACCCAATTACATGCTATTAGAACACCCTGACTGTTGCCACCATGGGTTTTTTCTCCAGAAACATCAGTGCTGATGCAGGGTGTGAAGAGCTGTGGTGTCTCGGTGAGGTGTGGGGCACAGGAGAGGAGAGGATGGCTCCAACTCCACCAATATACTGATCACCAGCGTAAGCAATATGGCAGCAGTGTGTTTTCCTTAAACTGTCTTAAAATTTTCTGGTTTTTTTTTCCTCATGGTGTGTGTTTAATACCATCACCTTTTGGGTAAGAGAGTTTTAAGCCCTTAAAAATGCTAAAAAATAGTTTAGCTTTTTTAGACACGTGGTCTGCGTAAAATAGGCACTGGTTTCATCCTGATGGATGCACATGTTTAAGATGACACTTGGAAGAAGTTTCAGCCTAAAGCAAGTGAAGGGAATAAACTGAGACATTTGGCTAATTTACGGGTAACGAAGGAGACAGCAGATGCCGACTGATCTGTGTTATTGAGAACCCTGTTTCATTGTAATAAATCTTAAAGCACTTCTCACCTGGGCTTCCTCTCAGTGGGGTGGCAGCGTCCAGGCTGCGCAGCCTAGCCCCATAAGGGCTGTCTTTGGACAGCAAGGTGCATCTTCCACCAACAGATAGTAAAACGGCAAAAAATGCATCCTGAACAAAATGCAAACCAACTAACAATCTGTGGATGCTGACTGCCAGCATAGCTGAGAAAAAAAATCCTGTTTGAAAAGAGAGGAGTCTGTGAAACGAATGATTTCTGAAGACTTTTAGAGTCTTTCAATAACTAAAATAACCAACAATTTACTTTGCATAGCAGAGGGGGACCTACATGGTAGAGCAGGCTGGGCCTTCCTCTGACTATGCTCCTTCTTGTTTTCAGCCCAATGGCTTTTTTTTCAATCATGCACGTAAAACAACCAGCTTTGGTTTGATTTAATCAAAGTTTTCAGCCAGAAAAAAGAGACAGTATGGATATGGTAGGCGGTGTTTCAGCTTGGGATTTTAATTTATTGCTTGGCTCTACAGCAGTTTGCACAGTATTTCATCAACTCTCATGAAAATTTTGTGCTACCAGACCTCATTCTGTCCCACTCCACACACTGATTTTCAGGAAAAGTGAGGGTTTAATTCATGTGAAGATAGTATCAGAAGTTCTGGGTATTTCGTCGGTACTGCGGCTTACGTTCTGTAAAATACTTCATGAAAAAGGAATAGAAAACCTGCAAGTGTTTGACAAATTTTCCAGGATGGGAAGGCAGCTTATTCACATTCTTTGATTTTCGCAAGTACTAAAGTCAGGTAGCTAATAGGGTTCATCCCAAATATGTGCACAGGCTGGCAGGAGCTGTGCTGTGCTGTGCTAGTGGTGTTGGAAGGTCTGGGGGGGGCAGGAAGGTTGGATATAGGTTGTTAAGTGAGTTTATCTCTTTTCGGGGTTTTGTTAAGCCTTTTTGAGGACAGAATGTGCTATTTCCAGGTGATTCTGCATTGCTTGCGTCGGTCAGACCCTACAGCTGGTTATCTCAGCAACGTCCATGTGCTGTTGCTCATGCCATTTGCCGTCCTCTGGTGGGAAGCCCATCAGTCCCACTGGTGCCGCAGCCAGGAGCTGTGATGGGGACATGCAGCGTGGGGGCTGCCTCCCCCCCTCCCACCGCCAGCTTCTCCAGCGTCTTCCCATGCCAGCACATCCCGCGGCACTGGCGTGACAGACCCCAGCAAGGGGAATCAGATGGGCTGCTTGTGAGCTCATGCAATCCAAAAGCCATCTCCGCCCTAGGATAAATGAAAAGCACATCCATCATTTTCAAGTAGGAATGAAAATACAGCTGCCCTCTGCAGCATCTTCTGTACCAGTTAAAAAAAAATATTAAAAATACCTAACAATTTAAAATACAAGCTACTTTCCCTGAGGCATGTCTGATGTAACATGGAATCCCAGCCTCTTTATCATCTCTGGTTTCATGGATCAGCCCCCTGGTCAGGTCTGTGAAGGATTTCTAGGGAGTTTGAGCCATGGGCATTGATTCCCCAGGGAAGGTCCGGGTGCAGTGCTGGAGTCGGGTGCAGGGACGGGACAATGCCTTGGCAGGGGCAGCAGAGCTGGGAGTCGGGGGAGCAGCTCTTCCGCTGCTGGGCTGGTTCAGAGGGAAGCGGGGAGGTTGGGGATGCAGAGAAGGAGCAGGCACCAGCACCGTTTGTAGCTTCCAGAGGGATTCACTGCATAAAGCGCAGAGCTCAACACACTGGTCTGTGCAAAAACCACGTGTTTGTATTTTGAGCGGGGTCTCCAGGGCGGTAGCACATCTATAGCCTCTTCCCATGAGATACAACATCTCCCTGTTGTAAGTGGATAAACTATTTCCAGTGAGTCTGGTGCTGTGGCATTATCTGTGCCCCCGAGGGCTTCAGGCCGGGCCAGGAGCCTGGGTGGGGATCAACCCACCACCCTCACGTCCACAGCGGAGGGTGAGCCGGGGAAGAAAGGACAGACCTCAGCAGTCGCTGAGTGATGTTTGTGCTTTTTAAGTGTCTGAGGGCTTTTAAAACTTGAAAGAAACCAAACGGCCTCCCCTGGGAGCAGCTCATGTCAATGATGTGATTGTGCCAAGAGATAATGCTGACCAAACCCGTAGTTTTTTTACTTAAGTCCTTCTGCAGCCCTGCTCGGGGAATCCTCTGCGGCTTCATGGGTGGGATTTCTGTTAAAATACGCTGTGAAGACATCTAGATTTTGTATGGTTGTTTGCATCTGCAGTGTGCTGTACGATCTCAAAACCAGATTGAACTCAACTTCTGTGATCCACAGTTCACATTTCCCACCACTTACCACATCAGCTTAAATACATGTTCTGCTGTCAAGCACAGTCCGGGTGTTGCAGCTGGAAGGCGTGTTCCGAGCTGCCATACCAGGTCCAGGTCTGTCATCCTGTCCCACGGATGTAGCTGCATCCACGTCACTCAGCCCTGACTTGAAGGCATTGTGTTCTGAGGTTCGAAGTTTGCAGCTAGGACACGCCGTGTGACTAACCTCCCCCTGCGTGGGAATCACCTGCTGTCTCTGTGGCCACCTTCTGAAAGCTTTTAATTAAGAAACCATTTTGGTGGTGAAGTGGGAAGATCCAGCAACTGTCTCTGCCAGCACAAAGTGCTTCCATCACTTTTTAAAAATGTTTTTATAGATTTATACGTCTCATCTCCCAATTACAGATCTCACGGGCAGAACACACCATATGAGTTGGTCTTCCTAATAGCATCTTTGCACCAGATCTGTGCATGGTTGTTACTCTTTTTAGGTGTTCCCTAGATGCCACATGGAAAGAACCCTCTCCCTCCACCCCCAAATGTTCCTGAAAAAGTTTCAAGGCTAGTTTGGGTTTAGTTGTACATTTTATTGTGATCTAATGCGTGCAAAAATGGGAAAAGCAACATTCTTTTAGATCGGTCTTTTCAGATGTTAGCATTGCACCAGCGTACGTCATCTGCTGGGGAGGTATTTCTTGCATCCCTTGTGAACCTCATGTTGCCTGGAATGCCAGTTTTCCTTTCGAAAAGAGAAAAAGTTTTCATTTTCATACAGGAAAACCCTATCAGCAGTCTGGTTTCTTTTTCATACTTCAGAAGAGTTGAAGTAACTTTGCGTGGATTGATTTTACGTTTCTGAGTGCTAAGATTTGTTTTGTTCTCACTGTCCTGATGAGGTGAACAGGCGTGCATCCGTATGGTGAACAGACATACAACACCCCGTCACAGGGGTTGGGACGGCTGCCTTGGAGAGTGGACCGTTCTGCCTGTGGCATGGCCTTTAATTACGGTGAATTTAAGCAAGAAATTTCATTTCTCCAGCTTCGTGTTCCTTCGTGTTCATGTAAACTACTTCTCGCTGTACAATTCTCTGAACTCTTTCGGTGGAAAGTGCTATGAATGAGCCAGGTGCCTTTAACCACAAACCTGTGGGTAATAAACAAGCTTGTATTTTTTTCGCCTTTTGCCATGAAAAGATTCCTAAAGGAGATTAAACAGCAATTTCCAACCTGTAGTTTTACTGGTAGCATTGATGTTTATGTTCTTTCCCTGTGTTTCTGCTTTATAGTACGCTTCGCACCTTACAGACCTCCCGACATCTCTCTGAAACCGCTGCTCTTCGAGGTGCCCAGCATCACCACCGAGTCCGTCTTCGTTGGCCGGGACTGGGTGTTCCACGAGATAGATGCGCAGCTGCAGAGTTCAAACGCCAGCGTCAACCGAGGCGTAGTGATCGTTGGGAACATCGGGTTTGGGAAAACCGCCATCATCTCCAGGCTGGTTGCGCTCAGCTGCCATGGCACACGTATGAGACAGATTGCTTCTGATAGCCCACATGCCTCTCCAAAACGTAAGTACAACAGTACACAGACCTTCAAAAATCAGAGACCTTTCCCATCAGCTTTTATAATGTTGTTGGCTGAAAAGCTCCCATTTCTCTTCAGGCCCAAGAAAGCAGCATAGTCCTTGTTGCCAAGCAAAGGAAGCACCTGTCAACAATATTTATACTGCTCCTGTTCCAAATCTGCTTTTTGAAGAGTCAGAATAGTCTGTCTCTCATTTCTCTGACTTAGAAACATCACGGATTTTCTCTGATTGGGAAGACTCCAGTTTTAATTGCCAATATTCTATTCTTACAAATCCATCCCAGTGCGTTCTCCTTCCCATATGGTTTGTTTATCTCCGTTTACCACAGTATGAATGTTTAGGGTGGGTCAGGAGCCCATGCAGGCTCTGCCCCCAGGATTGCTCTACCTCTCGTGGTCCCATCCAGTTCAGATCGCTCTGTGCTGACACGTTTGCGGGTGGAGATGACAACATTTTAAAATCATTCAACTCTCAGTAAGTGAATATGACAGGACTAAAAATACTGGGTTAGGTACCTGAAGGTATCTTTAAGGATCTAGGTCACTGTATCGCAGGGAAACCGTAGTTAAATCTGTTTACTGGATGCAGCACTCTTAGCCATGTCGAATTATCTGAAATGTCACCCAATGTTGGCAGGTTGAATAGTGCCACTTGTCAGAGCTAAATGAACAATGCGTAGTGAAAGGCAGGGCTTGTTCCTGTATTTTAACTGCAGCTCTGCAGTGCACCAACTGCATGTCTCCTCAGTCTGCTCAGAGGGATTGTGGAGATTAAAGACGACTGTACTTAACTGTTTCTGGACTAAAAGTTTGAATAATTCATGCACAAAGGTACAAAGGTCACACCTCACACGCTGCTGTTCGGTTCCTGCTCGGGTTTGTCCCTGAAGTCAAAAGCTGAACGATACCTCAGTGTTAATTATTGGGATGAAGACCTTCAGAATCAATCCACTAATTTGACTTTATTTCCTAAACACGTCACAAGTCCCAGTCTAGCTATAGGAGGTCGTAATTGTTCTGCAAGTTTCTTGGATAAACCTATTATGCTTAGTAAAAATCTGTGTTTAATGATAAATGCTGATCAGGTGACCTGACTGTACTACAGCAGTTGTGCCATCAGCATTAGTAACCTGGCAGAAATACGGTCTCACACTCTTAATTCCTGTCTCAGAAAAATAATACAGGTGAAGGTGGTGTTGCATGCTCAAAATCAAGAACGTGCATCATTGCTAACACATTCAGGGTTTAATTATGGAGGCAGGAGTCGTCCTCCTCCATTGTTAGCCATTAAATGGGTCATTGTTTGCATTATGATTTCAAGTCAAGCTCAAGGATGCATTGCAGCAACCATTCGGGGAAATCTCTGCTAGTACAGCCTGCATGTAAGAGGACAGCTGCTTTTAAAACATTCCTGAAATGAAGAAATCGGTAATTAGGCATCATTAAGTACTGCCTGTCTTAGTGTCAGAAATGCTCTGTATAAATACCTATGAGTGAAAATAAGAGTGGTTTGAAAATGTTATCCACAAAGGCCAGGTGAGTGAGCTGTTGGAATCTACTGGTAAAGCAAATTTATGCTTTGCCAAGCAACAGAAAGAGCTAAAACACAATAGAAAGCAGTTAAACTTGACAGAGATGATTCCAGTGTAATTCATTGTTTGCTAGCAAGCCTCTTCCAGATCCTGGTGCTCCTCCTGCTTCTCTGCCTCTGATTGCATTAATGGGCTTCAGATGGATGTTAGCTCTGGCTCTCCCTTTGTTTATGTTATAAAATAGGCACATAATTCGGAAAATTGGCTGTCTCCACTGAAGGACTCTGATCCAAATTAACCAGCGATTCTTCCTAACAAGTGAAGATCTGTTGGCAGAACTGTGGAGGAGGAGAGTGCTGCACTAAAATACACCAAACCTGGAGACAGAACATGCCTTCGAGAGCGCACAGTTCCCTCGGTCGTTGTGATTGATTTGCAGTCAGTGAAATTACAGTGGAGATGGATAAGACAAGCTCACGCTGTGTCTTAGCAGTCCTTCCCAAAAGTGCTGCTTCCAGAAGAATTTTCTGGGGAGCCTCTGGCCTGGATGGACGGTGTCAGTCTCTTGTGGCCTGGAATCCTAACCAGAGTATTTGTGGAAAGTATTTTAACCCATTCATGACCTGCTAGAAAACAGCAGCTGCCTGGTCTGTGATAAGAACATCGGTCGTACTTGTCCTGTAGTAATTCCTAACCTCTTCCCTTGGGACAGATGTGGACGCAAACCGAGAGCTGCCCTTAACCCAGCCGCCTTCTGCTCACTCATCAATCACCAGCGGGAGCTGCCCGGGGACTCCCGAAATGCGCCGGCGCCAGGAGGAGGCCATGCGGAGACTTGCTTCACAGGTACGGTGTCGTGCGTCTCGGGCGTTTTTTTGGCCCTTGGGACGATGTCAGTTTTAGTGGAACCTGGGGGAAGGTCTCCTGCCTGAGCGCTGGAAAATGTGTGTGTTCAAGTGCTCACTGGGAGAGTCTAGAGAGGAACTTCTGGAGCAAGTTTTATGACTCGAGGGAAGTTGTTTCTGGAAAATGAAATTCCTATTGCATCAAATACACTCCCCTTCTACTCTAACATCTTTCCCAGCCATCATGCTTTGTCCTTACAAATCATAGGATCGTAGAATTCCGGATTGGAAAGGACCTCAAGGATCATCTGGTCCAACCTTTCTTGGCAAAAACATGGTCAGGACGAGATGGCCCAGCACCCTGCCCAGCTGAATGTGAAGTGTCCGGTGCTGGGAATCCAGCACTTCCCTGGGGAGATTATTCCAGTGGCTGATTGTTCTCTCTGTGAAAAATTTCCCTCTCGTGTCCACTTGGAATGCCCCCAGGAGTACCTTGTACCCATTACCCCTCACCCTTTCCATGTGACTCCTTGTAAAAAGGGAGTCTCCATCCTCTTGGTAGCCCCCTTTAAACCTTACGCTACAACGCG
>NW_010238952.1:0-6957 GCF_000690775.1 Eurypyga helias | reverse complement strand
CCGCTCTTCAGCAGTGAAAACAGAATTGCCGGGTGTCTGACCAGTGTTTATTTCGACAAGAGCAGGTGTTGCACGGTGGGTGAAGGTGCTCTGTGTGCGCTTAGTTATCGTTTGGAAAAGGCTACGGACCAGATCATAGCCTTTTGGGTGATGTGCAAATCCTCTGCTGCTGACGCTGTCACTTACTGTAGGTGAGATTTACAGCTGAGATCTAGCCCTACTGTTGTGCTGGTGGGAAGGTGCCATTAAATTCCTTTGAAATCCGAGGAGCTTGCCCCTCCTACACCTTTTGGGAGGATGTGAGCAGTTAATGCTTTCCTGTTGCCTGCTCCCGCTTTGGAGAGGAAAATGTCAAGCAAAGCTTTTGTTCTAAATTATTGCCAGGATGTGTTTTGCTTGGCTTTTTGTGCCAGATAACTGTCTTTTCCTATCTGCTTTTCTGCTGCACCCAGATGGCAAGGCGGAGAGCATGCGATATCTGCGTAAATAAGTATTAAGACTTGATATTCTTCTCTTCCACGTGGAGTTCTTGGAAGGAATGCCATGGCCAGGTCTGGTTTTGTTCAGGATGCATTACTCGTGGTATTCCTTGCAAATCTTAAGCATTACAGACTACCAGAAAGGCCAGTAAATTGTGCTATCTCTTCTTAAAATACCTCATCTATCTCGACTTTCTTCCTCTGAGTGCTTAAGTAATCCTGCTGGAGACGTAATGGATAAATGGATACAGTTCTAGCTTCAGTTTCCTCCTGAAAAAGAGAAGGTATATGTCTTTTTCAAACAATGTGTCACATCCACTGCCCAGATCATGCACCGAAGCTTTTTTGCATCTCTGATCACTGGAAAGAAAGAGCTAGAAACAATCTTTAGAGCCAAAAATAAAAATAGGTTGTTATACCTTGGCCGCAGGCTCCTTTAGGAGAGGGTTTTAAAGCCCTGCTCATCCCCTAGCCAAACTTTTTTTGCAAAACAAGTCCTGTGTTTCGCTGTCAGAACGTAACAAATGAGTTAGGAAGATGTACTACCGCTTGTGCTAGCAGCAGGATTACAGACTTAGTAGGATTGTTAATCTCCCAGTAAATCTCAGCTGCTGTAAATATAGGCAGATTCCAGAAATAACCATCAGCGGCTTCCAAACATGAGGCTTTCAGGAAAAGATCAATGCCAAGGCTGAGGAGTTGACCTTAGAGTGCTTGGAATCGCTGCTTCTACCCGAGTAGCTGACACAGCATGCGGAACTTCTGAAAAGCTTTGTAGTGTTTAGCAAACACTTCTGGGATGAGTCAGAGCACCAGCGGCATGGCGTGATTCAGCATTCCGAGACCTTGGGTCTATTCCCAGCTTTGCCGTTAGCCTTGTTGGGATCCTTGGAGAGCAGCATCTCATCTGCCTGCCTCCTTTTCCCTGCTGTTAAAATGAAAGTGATCCTTGCAGATAATGGTCCTTTGATACCTGATGCTGAAGGAATACGGAACCAGGTGATTCTTGCTTTTCTCAGTTTGGAAGAGCAGCTCTCTTCCAGGTAGCGCTGCAGTGCCTGCCTGGCTGAAGCCATGTGTTGAAATAAAGCACATGCTTAAATCCCCATTCAGAGCTTCACTTCCTACCACAAAAGGAAATTTTTGGTTTGTTTGATATTTCTTTTTTCTGATGATTCTTTATCATAAACAACAATCCTGGTTTTATTGCATCAAGGCCTTTTCCAGAACTGCTGTGCAGCACGCTACAAACAGTAAGTTTGATGGATTATCAAGCCTCAGGAAGGGAAATAAAGGCAAATAAAATGGTTTATGATGTTTGTCAAACTGAGAGCTGGGAGTCGTGTGCCTAGTGCACTCTTAGTAACCTCCTGAGCAGTACAGCTCAGCATCACCGCTGATGAATACTTGCTGTCAACAGCAGATAAATTGATTTGCTTAGAAAGAGCCGTGCCATATGATGTCCTCCTAAATAAAACAAACACCGACTATTCCACCCCAGCTGTGGTTTTTGAAGTCTCTGAGTGACAGTGGGAGAAAAAGGATTACTGACCTGGCAACAGAATTGAAAATCCATTAAAATAACAGTGTTGAGCTCTTTGTTCTGCATGCTGTTGCCTCATTCAGAAACTCCATCACACACATCTAACTTGCCTGTGAGACATCATGAGAATTTGTTGCTCATAAGAGGCTTTGAGGATGCTGAACAGAGCAAATACATGGAATGTCTTGGTAGACAATGGTAAAAATAGCTGGTTAAAATAATTTAGCTCCCTAATCTGAATATCTGATGCCACATTCTCCAGCAGGCGTTCTTGGGGATGGCTTAGGAAAATGTTCCACATAGATAAGCTTAAATCTCTCCGAAGTCTCATCTGAAAAAGAAAAGAAGGGAGGAAGGAAAAAAAAAAAGGTGAAATGTCCTTTGGTGCAGGAGGAAGGAAGAGAAGAGCTGCATGTTCCCTTATCAGTAGGGGAATAAAAAAAGAATTGCTGATGGCCTACTTAAAACAGTTTTTGTTCAACTGGCAGAAGAGAAAAGAGCCCAGGGAAGTGAAGGAAAGGCTGACCTGTAGGTTGGTCTGGTTGGAAGAGTATTTCTCGGACATGTGTGTTTTATAGTTGCATTAAGACTAGAGTCAGCAGTGAATTAGGGAAGAAAGTGTTGACAGTGATGGACAACCAAAATTGTCAGGAATCTTTTAGGAGATATCTGAACCACATGTGAGGAGCTAGATAAAGCCGTGTGCAGATGTTCCACCTCTGCTTGCACTGAGCGGAGCAGGATGTTCTCAGGTTGGGCTGTGGTCGTTGTGCTAGAGAAATGCAGAGCATTATGAAAGCAGATTAATAATACACTAACAGGCTTAAGTAACGGTTGGCGCAGGCTCCAGAATGCTAGTGGGAAGCACGCCGTCCCTCTCACCCACTCCTTTCCTTCTGAAAATGTCACTTACCCCAGAACTCAGGAGTTATGTGTTTATGATGACAGAAATGAAAGGTGAACAGTTGCTTTTCCTCCTCTGGATTCTTCAGGCTTGTACTTTCCTGCCTCTTCTTCGTGCAGTAAGTTCTTGGGGGCAAGGGTTGCTTTTAGCTCTTGTTGTCAGAGATGAACAAATCATTAATTTTAGAAAGCAGTAACTGAAGACTGCCTAGCAGGAGCTCCACTCGGTCTTGCCATGCTGGAAAAGAGCATTATTTTGTTGTCTTCTCAGGGAGCAGTTTGAAGTCATCCATGATTTCTAGTTCGGTGTTCATCAGCAAAGTAACAGAGAAGAAAAATGCTTGGGAATGAGACAGTTCAGAAAACCAGTGTCAGGTGGGAATCTTGTCCTGAAAAACTGTGCCAGGAAAACTGTGTCCAAGAGGCTTGGGAGTTACCTGAAGTTATCCTCACCGGTGGGTCCTAGGAGGAGAAAAACACCAAAAACGGAGGGCAGAATTCCCTTCCCCAAACCCAGCTGGGCAGCTGTTGAGGTTTGGCGTGTCTCAGGGCCTCCCTTTGGTCAGACATGGAGTCTTTCGCCATACGAGTGCCAGTCGTGTTAGGGAGGGTTGGACACTCTTCAGGGTTTGCAGTAGTTTCTCCTGGAAGAATGAGAGAAAACAAGGAGCTTAGAACTGAGGTTGCTCTGTTCCTTTTGTCGTTTCTCTTCCCAACAGCCCACCTCACTCAGATTTTGGAAGTGGGAGCAGGGCGATTCTGCTGTGAGAGATTAGTGGGAAAAGTACCGGAAGTACCATAATGCCTTTGTAGTATAATTTACCTGGAGCATCACCCCAGTCTGCTCTGGCTGTGCTGTTCCAGCTCCCAGTGATCATTTTGGGTATATCAAGGGAGAATATTGCTAAAAGGCAAAGTTCAAGGCCTTGCAGTCACACCAGGGTCACGTTCAAGGTTGTGGTTGGTGTTGTGGTGGGGGCTGTTACTTGGATGGGGATAAAGCAGCGTGCCAGGAAACGAGGCATCAAGAGGTAAGTGCCTCGCCTTCCATTTGCTTGCAAGGAAAATAGTAAGTGTGTGGCAACGTTAACAGCTTCTTAGCAGAGATTTCTGTGAATCAATTTCCTGATTTCAAAGGTAACATTAATCCTCTTGCCGGGAACTGAGCTTGGCACAGTCCCCGTTTTTCCTTTCACTCACGGGCTTCTCCTGCCTCGGAGGAGGAGCTGAGGCAGGGGCTGCTCGTCGTGAGGAGTGTGGGGATGTGTCAGACCCCAGCGCTCAGCAGTGGGCTTCAGCAGTGGGCTTCAGAGCGGGGGAGGTTTCTCTGCAGCTTTTCCTCCATCCCCTGTCTCATCAGGGGTTTGTACCGTAGCGTGGAGCAGGGAGACTTGCAGGGAAGGAGGACAAGAGCAGTTGTCTTGCCAGATCTGGCAAACTCTCAAAAGTCATGAATAAAACCACTCACACTGCAGCGCCCATCTTGACACTTGCAAATAAAACATAAGCATTTCTGGCAAAACTGCTTGGTTAGTCTTTTGTTTTAATGTAGATGCATGTATTATGGAAATAAGTTTGCAGGAGTGCTGAATTTATTTCAAGTCTGCCCTCTGACAGTGAGCAGGCTGCCAGTTTTTCTGCAGTGCCAACGAGTCAAGCTGCCATAGGTGCATACCAGCTTTCCTGGTGAGCTAGCCACGTACAGCGGAGGACGCAGCTCCCTGTCGCTGCAAAGCCATCCGCTGCTGGTCAGTGCTTGTAAATAATATCACAGAACGACCGCAGGGTGCAACTGGAAAAAAGAAGTTGTGAATATGAACAGGAAGGTTTACAAACCTAAGATCCCATAAAAGGCGGCACTCCACACCTCTCCCATGTTGCGCCTGGTCTTTTCGCCCTTTTTACTCTTCAGTCTTTTAGCCATTAAAATGCTTCTCGACTTTACTTCCTTTGGCCGGAGGTGAGTGACCATCGCTCAGTGACCACCTGGCTGTCCTTGCAGCGCCGTCTTTTCTGTCTCCAAACGATGCTGGGCAATGTATAACCTGGCTGATGCATCTCAGCTGGAATATGACCTTGTATCATCGAATCATTTAGGTTGGACAAGACCCTTAAGGTCATCGAGTCCAACCCAACACTGCCAAGTCCACCACTAAACCATGTCCCTAAGCGCCACATCCACACGTCCCCTAAATACCTCCAGGGATGGTGGCTCAACCTCGCTTGTCCAGAGCTGGTCCTTCACCTCAGAGAAGTGAAATGAGGGGCTTTCCCACCAACGCTAGCCTGTGTTGAAAAAATACTGAGCCACAACTACATGTCCTCAGCGACCTTTGCCTGTCAGCGCCGTTCAGAGGTGTGATAGCCCAAGGTGAGATCAGTTCAGCTCAAAGAGAGAAGTCTGCACTGTGTCCCCTCTGGTTAGGGTCACCTTCCCCATTTCCCCTGAAGGTTTTATCCTTTATTCTCAGAGGATTGTTAATGGATTGGCTACACAATCTTAAATAACCCATTGAACAGCTATGTTATTTGGATTTCTAGATGCTCTGTGGTTGCTTGTGGTAGCAGCACTTAAACAAATGGCCCTGAAAGCCAGCTTTGCTGCGCTAATGGGTCGTGCCCTGCGTAGAGCAGCTGGTGGAGGAGCTGCAGGTCCATCGCATTAGCACACTCAACTGGTGCTGAGCACGGCCAGTGGCTTCAGAGGCTCTTCCCCCATCCTCCAAGCCATAAACCAGAGCATCTTTATCATTGCTGCGGGCGAGTAAGAAGAAAAGAGTACTCCTACCTTCAGCAGAGGTGAAGGGATTCATTACTTCTGGGTCTTGATGCCCTGCGACACTAATGAGTTTCAGAGGGCATTTACTGGCATACTCAGCTGTGTAAAAGTAACGAACATTCCCAATAAACTGGGTCACCATATACATGCACAGTCATGTGCAATGGATAAAATACAGCAGCACTGATTGCCATTTACATTATGACAGCCAGTCTTATGCCTGGCAAATGGCGTTTTGGCACATAAAAGCATTGCATTGAATTGATTTGAAGCTATTTTGTTTGGGTCACAAAAAAGATAAAGCTTACTAGGTGCAGAAATACGGTTAAAATACAACGTTGAAGCCCTTTGGGAGCACTGGAGGAACGGGCATGTTGCTGGGAGCTGGGGGGTAGGCGAGGTTGGTCCTTTCGGGGGGTTTGGCAGGATGGCCTCCTTGGGTGACACGTTTACAGAAAGAAGCCGAGGCAAATCACAGCAGAGGCGTGATGTCAAAGGAATGCTTAAATGGAGGGTGTTCTTTTTCACAAATAGTGCCAGAGAACTGCTTAAAATTGGTCTGTCCTATTAAGTAAAAATAACATTTCCCTTGAGCCATCTCCAGCCCCTCTTTCTCCTTTGATGTTCACACTGTCCTTCCAGCGTTTCTCATCTTACTGTTATCTCCTGCCTCTCCTGACACGTCATCTTCTTCCCCCTTCGCCGTTCAGCCTCTCCTCTCCCTCTGTACTTTCTAGGTGACACACAATCACTTCTGTGCCTCCTTTTTTCCCCGTGCTGTGCCCTCCCCACCCTCTTCCTCCTGCCGCGTTCTTGCAGCTCTTCCCCTCCTCTTCCACCGCGTTTTCCATTGTCCACGGAACAGCTGTTTTAACACGTGTATATTCCGTTTCGTTCCAGCAGCTGTTTTCCTAGGGCCTGACATATTTGAGGAAGTGTCCCTTCTTTTCTGATTTCATGGAATTCTTCCCTATCTGCTCAGCTGAGCCCAAGCCAAGTGAGATCAGCAGCTCGGCCTTGGAGCTCAGGAGCGTAGTTTGCATGGCTGTGATTTAGAAAAGCGTTTTGGTGGGGGGAGAGAGCTGAGGGAAAGACGTACGGCGTCTGCGTGTCAGGGTGGGATGCTGTTGCCGAGTCCTGCGTCCAAGAAATGGGTGGGTGGAGGAGTGAACCGGAATGGAAGGACAGCAGAGAGGGTAGTAGGGATGGTGTAGGTTACGTGAGGGTGGATGCAGGGAGAAATCATAGAATCA
>NW_010238951.1:0-10038 GCF_000690775.1 Eurypyga helias | reverse complement strand
CATCCCTTCCCTCCAGGGCTGTACATTCACAACCACAGATACCATGGACATCGCAGAGAATCAGGTAAACGGTTAAAACCTAGAGCTTTGGAGCAGAACAGTCATGCCCTTTGCTCCTAGTTCTAAGACTTCACCACCACCAAAGAGATTTTGCAAAATGCTTTGCAGCAGGTTATCCTCAGTGACTCATGTAGCCAGAACCTCTTTAGATGCAAAGAATTGCATGCTGTAAAGTACATTTTGAGATCAAAATTCAAAGCATGAATTTTGATCAATACATAATTGATTAGGGCCTTCCTTTTCTTAGGGATTTCCCCTCCACATTCCATCTTTACAGACTGAGCGTATAAATGAGACAGGTACTTATTCTGCTCCTCAAACAACAGAGTAACCACGAAGTGGAGAATATAATGTAGACTTTTGGTCAGAATAACATCATCTTCTGAACCCTTCTTAGGTGAGTTGTGCTATAGCTGTACACAGCCGGAGAGTGAACGCTAAAAGACATTAAGCCCCCGCAGACAGAGACACTGAGTGCCTTGTCAAAATAGCAGCCATTTAGCTCCGGGAAAGCCTAGCTCACACCCAGAAGGTAACACTTACCCTGTCAAATGGGAGATTCAACCACAATTATTACCGTTTAGGAAAACAATTCACACGGGTCAAACACATTTGTGAAACTGCTAAATGTCATGAAGGAGAGTGGTGTCTTGATTAAAATGTAAGAAATGAAGGTACCACTACCACTTGCTGCAAAAAATACAATACATACATAATTGGAAATTCAATGCATGATGAATGACTACTCTATGCATTACCTTCGCCACCTGAGTCTCTCCCTCTGCCACAAGAATATGATGTGAAAAGGACTGGGGGATGTGAACAGAAAGGCAGGAAAAAAGTGCTCTATGTGGCACAACTCTGTCTGGGGTATTAGCACTTGGCAGAATTTGGAGGTCAGGGTATTACTTCAGCCACAGGTGAAGCAGAAGAGGAACGCTATGTGAGGTGCTGGCTGCACAGTGAAGAATGCAGGGTAGTCATGTAGCTAGGGGATGACAAATGTGAGGTTGAGAGCTAGGCTGCACAGTATTCCTAGATGATACCCAGGAGAGCTTTCACTTCTCTAAGTGAATCTTGTCCTTGGTAGACACAGTCGGACTCCCACAGAAAAGGAGGAGAACTTCTTTAAAAAATAAAATGCAGAAGAACAGAAAAAGAGAACATCACAAAACAATTATCAGTCCTGAACCCCATGTGCCTTTATGATCTGTTTCATGGCAACAAAAGCTTTGGGGTTCACGTAGCGTTCGGCTGCGAAGAAACACGTCTCCTTAAGGAGTTTTCACACTTGGCATGCTAATACCAGATTCTGTTCCGAGAAGCCAAACACCTATGCTTTACGAGACCAACACCTTCGCTGGAGAGCCTTCTGCAGGTCATTTTAGATGTGGACAAATTCTGACTTGAAAACAAAGAGCAGAGTCTGGTCATCTTGGTACAGCTATGCTCAATCACGGTATGAAACTGGGTCCCATTACTCAGTGAAATGTTTCAGGGAATAAATTCTATACTCTGACAACAAATTTCACTTTAATCTATCAGATGTAATTTGATTGTTTTTAACTAAAATGCTTTTCCTTTGCAACAAGAAAAAAATTATCAGAAGAGTTATCAAAAGAGTCATCACGAAAGGAATCAAATTCATCTTGTTTTATCCTTGTTAGATCCAACGGACATATCAGGGTGGAATTCAATCAAGCTGAATATTGGTTTTATTTTATTTTTTTTCCCCAGGAAACAGTTCAGTTTCCTTGTGAATTAAATCACTAGTTGCACAGCAGTCAACATTTATAGAAGGGGGAAAATGACACAAATTGACCTGCCTTTGCTACATCCCCCCTATGCTGCATGAATCAAGACAAACACAGGAAATACCTGCACAATGTGCATTGTGAACCTGCAGATGTGTTTAGAAACTATTTATATTCAGAATTCATTTTCCATTTTAAATATGATGTCTTTGCTAATAATCATGCAAAGATACCGGTGATCCTGAGATGGCACAGTCATTGGGAAACCTTCTTCCATTCACTTTCCATTCACATATACTTTTAAATATAATATATTCCATTACAGAGTCGGATACAGCATCCTCTTTCTGTGATTGCCAACCAGAAAGAAAAATCAGAGTTATGCAAATAAAAACATTTAAACATTGCTCAGTCTTAATGCTGAAAAGTGAATGTATTAGTTCTCAGGAGAGAAACTATTTAAGAAAGTAGTCTTTCCCCTGGAGACATTTGACAGCAGATAGGATAAAGCACAGGAGAACTGATGGTAGGGAAAAATAATCAGCAAGGGAATACACTGGGCAACCTAATAGGTTTACTTCGTCTCTCATTTGAAAACGAAGCTTCTGCAGACTGTTCTCATCTTTATGTCAGTTTGAACTTTGCAAATATATCCAGCAGCTGGTGGGGTTTGTAGGTTTTTGCTTTTCAGATTTTTCACACGCTAGATAATGTAAGCGAGCCTATTTCAAATGAAATGTTTAAGTTGTTATGTTTCTGTGTCACCTTCCCCACAAGATCTCGCAGCGGTCTACACAAATGACTGCTGTCAGCGTAGCCGTCCCTCCTTCCTAATTTTCCCATCATATCTGACAATTCTTCTTTTCTGATCTCTTCTTTGAATTCCTGTGTTGGTCCCATGATCTGATCTCCTTTACCACGATTTCAATTGCTAAACAACTCTCCTACTTAATTTTTCATTCCCTTCTCATTCATCTTCATTCCCCTTCGAAACATGAAAACCTTCAGTCCCTCTCATCAAAAACCCACTCTTCGTTCTCCCTCGCAATTCCCTCTCTCTTCTCCCAAGCTCATTCAACATGGACCCCAGCCAGTTCGATCATTCCTTCCTTTCTTCCAGTGATTCTTCCATTTATCTTCCACTGGTTTATTCTATACAGCTGCCCTTTACAGGCTTTAACGACTCACGTCTAGCCAAAACTCAAAACCCGTATTCTGTTCTCATCCTTCACGATTTCAGTTAACTTAATCAGAGTTAATCATGTTCTACCATGCATTCCACAAATCTTTCTACTCTTTGTTCTACCTTTTGAAGCTATCTTCTGGTGTGTTTATCACAAGATCCTTTACCCCTGTCCCTAACTTTCTCTGGGTATATAAAGGCTCTGGTTTTGATCCTAAAATTTGGTTCCAGTTATTGCACTAACCATTTTAACACAAGTGATAGTATATTCTTTCCTCCAAATCCATCTGGAAGAACACATTTCTTACGAAACAAAAATGAAATTAGAAATTACGTATTTAAGGCAGAGAAGGAAACAGTATGTCCAAGTACAAGCACCTGGAGGGCGATGGAAAAGAACACACATATTCAGTTCTATGGCAGGCATAAAGAGCTATTGTTTTACTAGTTATTGTTCAAAAGGAGGAAGAAATGATGTCAGTGAAAAACGATCATCTGACACAAGCTTGCCTTCCTAAACTTGGTTCCCAAATAGCAGGACAACTCTTCATATAACAACGAAAATCATTTAGTGGTTTTTTGATAAGAAGTGCTCATTTTTATGAAGTTTCTATACATTAGAAAATAACGGGTTTTATTAGTTTACTACAAAGCAACACACAGATCCATACACAATCCGTTTTCAGACCAGATACTCCCCAATCTATGTACCACTGAAGCTCTGCAAAGTTGCTCACATTAAAAATAGACAAAGTAACCTTAGATTTGCCCTGAGTTTGAAACTGAAATATTTCTAAGAATTCTCATATTTTTGTATTAAGTGCTGGTTTATTGCCTTCAGAAATATGTAACATCTACCAAGGACTGTACCTTAAGCCCGCTGTAAGACATGCCTTTCTCCTGTTACAGGCCATGTGCTTCCTTTAAAAAAACCCAAATCAATATAGATTTCATTAAAAGTGTGATGAATAATATATGTGTTCAATCTGTTCTTGGCTAGGTAATGTAAATGTGATGGCAGGAATGAGGTACAGAGAAGTCATGCCACAATGACATGGAAATGAACCCTTTTCCTATTTCACCTGTATTAATCACAGGTTATAAATACATGCACACACATCTATAAATGAGTCAGTTTATAGACACACAGAAATCTTGTGAAGACTGAGCAAAAATTGAAATAACTTACTGTTATTAAATGCACAGGTTTGGATTTGAAACGTAAGTTTGGGGTGTCCATACAGACACAGTAAGCTTTGTGTATTTTTGGCTGTGCTGGGCACATACAGCTCAGCGGCAAATCGCGCCCATGTGACGTTTACAAACCTTTCCCCAACCTCTGACACCACGTATACAGGTGCCTGTAACAGGAAGTCCATGCCAGCGGCTGGAGAGCAGGTAGGTGAAGACGTAAGATGATTACTAACCTACTAGTACCACAAAGTCCTCATCACGTCGCTATCATTCTAATCTATAGCCCCGAGAGCACAGACTATTCCTCAGATGGGTATCGTGCAGAAAAAGGGAGATCGTTCCATTGTCATTTATATTAATTGCTCTTTATATCACGAAGCTGCAAGGAAGAGGAGGCTCAGCTGCAGGAATAAAAATATAGTTTTACATTGGAAAATGTGGACGAGAGGCAGAAGAAAGTAGGAAAAAAATAGGAAAAAAGATTACTTCCATGGTCGGAGAAAATAGCAGAAATAATGGAAAACCCCACAACTCCCAGTACCTAATTACTGCTGGGATTCCGAGACTATGGTGACACAGTGAGCTTTCTTTTGCACCACTTCTAATGCTTCTTTAAGCATTCCCGACATAGAATGAGGAATGAGGAATGTCTCCCTACAGATGTTTGCGCACATAGAGACACCAAATCTATAAAAACATATGTAGCAAACTGAGATTTTTAAAATGTACAATTTTTATAAGCTTATTAATGATGAATACCCTGCTTTCCAATGAAATGGAATTTACACAGAATGTCAAAAACCTAAAGTACAAAACGTACCCCTATTAGGATGCCAGAGCAGCAAACATAATTGAGTAATGAAGTAAAATTTAAGTTCTTTAAGTCACCCACAAATGAGTGGTATGTATTAATCTGAAAGGAAGCCTGTTTCTCTAAAACACACCACCATTTAGGCTAGATACAACTGGATCTTTAAGGAGCATTTGTTGTGAGATAGTGACGGTCGTGATGACCAAGTGTGTGCCGCATGCAATCCGTTCTGGGTTACTGGAGAGAACAGCACTCAAGAGCAGATCCAAAACAACGCATGATACATTATGTCATATTAACACAGTTGGTTTTCTTGCAAAAGACCAAATAAAGAAATAGTGCCTGTGAAATAAAGGGCAGTAACTTCCTGCCAATGGCTTGAATTGAAAACTAAAAACTAACCTCAAAACACTTTTCCTCCTTTGCTTGACACAGAAGTTCAGCCATTCCGGGTAAGAGTACTGGAAATATGTAACACTCTAAGTATTCTCGAGGGGAACCTGAGCAAAACAGTACAGCCTTCACTGACAGGTAAGCACTTAGATTTCACAAAAAGACAAACATTAGATATCATAAGCTAAGGATCAGTCATTTTATCAGTACCATCATAGCTTGAACCTGACGGATTCATTCCATTCAGATACAGCCACGGATCTATCTTCACCTCTCTTCCACCAAGACAACATAAACCTGAGGAAATTCCAAACTAAAGGTGCATCAACACTGCCAACTACAGTGTGCCTCAGAGATGTCAGACAGTTCTGAAAGAGTCAGCTCAGACACCATAAGCAGTTTGGTCACAGAAATGAAAAGCAACGTGGACTAACGTACCCTGGCAGAAAAAGTAAACTAGTCTGTGCTGAACCCAGTGCTGTCACAGCTAGGCCACCTTTGGTACCTATACCCATGGCCCACACAATCTGCAGTGACAGTTGTACATACAACTGCATTTCCAGAGAGAGGAAAGACCAAAGGTTCTATCTCTGGTTCTATCTATCTATGGAACAGGCTGCCCAGGGAGGTGGTGGAGTCACCGTCCCTGGATGTGTTTAAGAGACGGGTGGATGAGGTGCTGAAAGATATGGTTTAGTGGTGGACAGATACGGTTGGACTGGATGATCTCAAAGGTCTTTTCCAACCTAGTGATTCTATGATTCTATCTCAGCGGTGCTGTGATTTCTCTCTCATAACTACTTCCTATTTACCAGATCCTTCAGAAACTTGAACGTGACTCCTTATACCATTTTTTCCACCTCAAGAGGGCTGCCGGGGTTGGCATCTCTCCTGATGTTTGACTGCACTGGCTTTACACGAGATCTACTTACCAGCCTTCCCCCGCGCACTAGCACCACCGAGTTCCATGCAGAAGAAAGCAGCTGCAGTCAGCATCACCGCAGTGCTACTGCCCAAGCTCTACGCACAGCCAAAGGCTGCAGGCTGCCTCAGCTGAGAGACTCAGGCTCTGTTTCCCTCTCCGCTTCTCCCCACATCGCCATCTTCCCTAACACGACCTTTCACCATCCATTTATAACCTGGGTTAACGGGGGAGCTCAAGATCACCGGGCCAGAGGGAGCAGGGAGCACGGCCCTCCAGGAAGCCGTACGAGCACGTCCCTCAGAAAGGCGAACAACACAAAACCCGTTAGCATCCTGAGCAAGCAGGGGCGGCTTATCGGCTGAAGTGCTGTTCTTGATTCAAAGCCAGATTGCCTGCCATTCCGTAAGTATTCAGGTTTTGGTGTGGTCAGTAAAGACTAAGTCATGGAAGTGTTCTCTTCTGGTAACACAGCTGAAACACAGAATTTATTCTCCATGTTTTCACCTTTAATTGGTTCATACACTGCCAGAAAATGTTCGTAATTGGAAGGACACTATATACATAAAAAAGCCAAGGGTAACACTGCTTCTGACTAGCAACAGGAATTTCTAATGAGCAAGAATGAACGGAAGAGAAGACAAATAGGAGGGCTAAAATGCATAATCAAAATTTGTCACTACTCGGCAAATTTTATAAAGTATAGAAATTGATAAAAATTGAAGAACAAAACTTTAGAGCTGTTTCCATTCTAATCTGTAATCAGACAAGCAAAGATAGTATTTTGAAAGCAGTTTTCAAACTCAATTGTCTATTTAGTCAATTGATCCTAGTTTTGCATTATTACATTACAGGAAAAAATCCTTGCCTTTCTCTAAGTGGCTAAATAAAACGTCACTTATTCAGAAGAGAACTACCTGAACAGCTAGACAATGCTACTGGTTCGTAATGCACCGTTTCAGCTTTCTTCCACTGACCAAGGGGCCCAGCTGGCTCCCTGTTTGCAGACCAGGGGACTAATCATGTCGATTCCACTTAAGAAAAGGTGGTGTAGCTGCTAACACTTTACATGCAACTAGTGACAAACCCTTGTCAAACGCAAGAAGAACAGTCACAGCAGGGTTACAGATAACGTACTCCTACTTACACGTTTTTGGATCAGGTGGTTCTGGAAAAAGGGCTGCCTTGGGTTTGGGAAGCAACTGTTGGACAACAGTATCAGCTGCAGGGGCTGAATAAAATTGTCCCCTACATAATGGCAGCAATATTCCTGCTTCCGAAGAGACCTGTTCAAGATAAATGTAACCTATGTAAATACCCCACCCAGACTGTAAAAATACAGAAGTCAACAGGAAAAATTACAATGTCAGTTGCAAAAATATGATAATGATATGATAAACTAATACATGAAATTATTTCCATAGTTTCTGAGGACTTTAAAAGAAAGAATTACACTTTAAAAAATTCTGCAATTTCCATCCCAATAAAAACATCCAAACCTAACAGAAGGTGTATGACTGCTTTTAAGTGAATATGGTGAGATATCACAATTTCAAAAAATATTTCAGCCACTGTAAGAAATAGTAATTCTTTGAAAATGAAAACTGGCAGCACTGTCTGAATAAGTATTTTTCCACTCAGAAGCTCATATATTTGTTTCTGTTTCTGTTCAGAAGTCCCAACGCTCACATTTAAAAGGAAATGTTCCTTTTAAACAAAGCACAGGCTGACGAATTCAGAGCAGATACAAATCCAAATCTTAAGTTTCCTCACGCAGCAACAACTATGGATAGCGTGGAAAAAATAGTCCACAATTTTATCTATAGTTTTTACGAGGGCAGGAGTGTTACAGTGAACCAGCAGAATGCTCCTAACAGACACGGAGCTACACCTGTTACAGAACAGCAGATACCTCCTGATATCCCCAAGAATGCACCACCACTACAGTTTGCTACAAAAACTTGGTACGAGAAGTGTCAGCTGAACTGCTTCACTTTAAAATTCAGCTGGATTTATGAGCCGCTGCAAAGCAGGTGGTGGGATCAGGCCACTACAATCGGAATACACCGCAGGTCAGTGATGCGGAAAGGCTCCTTTTTAACAGATGCAGGAGTCGAAAAATCCTCTTTTTTCATGCACTCACACAAAAATTATATTGTTTCATTTTGATGCTCAAATATATCAACATATTATGCCCCAAGCAGAGTTCACTATTCAAATTCAGTAACAGCTTGTGACAAAGCCAGTTTCACTTGGGGAAAGAAGATAGGTTTCCAGGTAATTTCAAATAAAATGCTTTAAAATAGCTTGAAATTAACAAAGTAACCTAAATACAAAATAATAAGATAAAATGTCTACAAAAATGCCTAATTTAAATGAAAGTTAACTACCTACATGATGCCCAAGAGATTTAATTTTGCTGCTCCTAGAACGGCTGGGGACAAAGATTTAAAGCGGTTTGTGCTTCCTAAGTTTTTAAGTCTACCAAACAAGTCTTCCTAGACTTTATTTGGTCCAAATTAGACTTCAAGCAAGTTGGACCAGCTTTAGTTCCACTCATCTCAATGGCCACATCTAAGCGACGTATCACACACATGAAATCGGGGCGTAACTCACTTGCTGCACTTGCTCAGTGAGGGTATTCTACACACCCTCGAGCGTGTTTCAGGGCTCAGCCTGCCTGCAACACCACCCGAAGGAGGTCTTGGCCTGCCCCAGGGTCCTGCCGACGAAGCCGTCACAGCGCAGAGACCGAGCTGTACAAACCAGGCACAGCTGGTCATCTAATTGTAGGGTAGCGCTACCCAAGCTGCTTCCAATAAAAGCAGTCATTTGGAATATTACATTTGCTGATTCACAAAAGCTGTTTGCAAAATGTAGCTTCGGTTTCATTTTATGAATAAGGCTGTTCTGCGGGTACCTAATTTTCCCATTTGGTCCTTTAAAATCTTTTAAAACCACCCTATGCAGATTTTCACTTGAACTATACTCACAGGCCCATGTTGTGATTCCGGAACAGCTGGAAATTGAGGCCGTTCTGCTTCATACTCTAAAAGTAACAGGAAGTGCAGGAGTTGTCCACAAGACTTTAAAAACATTGTATTTTTTCTCCTAAACAAACGTTCCTTTCTAAAGGAACCGATTCTGGCTTGAAATAATAAAAATTAGTCTACAGCAACTATGTGTTTAACATGAAAGCTAGTGCCTTAAATCAAGTGAGAACTTTAAAGCCTCTTGTCTTAAGCCAAGTTCAACGATCTCTGTGATAAAATTAACTCTTTATTGGGAAGAGGATTTTTAACCAAAATAATAATTTAAAATACCAGAAGTAAAATGCAGACGCTTGTGCAGAACTAACCATTCTTTTTCATAAAATAGTGCTTTTCAACTTAAAAAAAAATCAGTAAAAGAGATGACTGAGTGAATCAGGGTAAGCAAAACACAGGAGGCCAATTGAGCTGGTATGAAAACCCCACAGGTTACACCACACAAACCCTTCCCGACAAAGCCAGCTGGCTGCTGATCCAGGGCTGCAGGGAGGGGACTCGCTGCCCTCACGGCTCCCGCGGCTGAAAGCGAGCAACTTCATTCCGACGGCAAAAATGGCCATTTTAATGCCAACTACCTACTTGAAGGCGGTATAAGGCACTGAGGAGAACCCCATTCGGGCGCCACAGAACTGTGGTGCTGTTCTCCCCTTTCCCGACCAGCCTCAGCGCTC
>NW_010238950.1:0-12411 GCF_000690775.1 Eurypyga helias | reverse complement strand
GGTCCCGCGTGGGTGCGCGGTGCCCGTCCCGCAGGGATGCGCTGGCTTTCCCCTTCCGCCGGTGCCCGGCGCCGCTCCCCCTTATCCTCCGGTGTCTGGAACCTCGGGATGCTGCAGCCACCCGGCGTTGCTTTGCCCCAAACCCGCCTCTCCCCGGGTGTTTTCCGAGCCTGCATCGCCTGTGTGCAGGGAGAACGTGACTGTTTTGTTAAAAGCATCTTTGTGATGCCCTTGACAGCTCCTGCCTGCTCGGTAAATATTTTTAACTCTAAAAGATGCCTATTAGTCCCATTAGGCAGAACGGTTGCTCAGCTGCCTCATTAGCTAACGCCCGGGAGACCGCAGGGAGGTCCAGCCACCACTCACAGCGGTTAATTAGCTGCGAGGACATGATTATGAACCCGTTAGGAGATGCACAGCAGCGGTTTGTCCGTCTGGGAGATGGGAGAGAGCTCTGGCTTGGGACTCGCTCTTCACTCCCCGTTGCTTGGCCATGCTGCTGATGCTCCTGGGGTTTGGGTTTTCTTGGCAGCATGGGCTTCCTACATGACCAACTCCCCGACGCTGATCGTGATGATTGGCCTGCCCGCACGCGGCAAGACCTACGTGTCCAAGAAGCTCACCCGCTACCTCAACTGGATTGGGGTGCCCACCAAAGGTGTGTGCGGGGGCTGCCGGCTCGCCCCGGTGCGGGGCTGGCTCTGCCCTTGGCCGAAAGCGCTGTGAGGTCTGTCTGCAAAGTGCCGTCAGTCTCACGCGCTTGTCTTTTGTGTGTGAAGTGTTTAATTTAGGGGTGTACCGTCGGGAAGCGGTGAAGTCCTACAAGTCCTATGACTTCTTCAGGCACGATAACAAAGAAGCCATGGAAATCCGAAAGTAAGTCTGCGTCGGGAGCCCAGCTGATCCGTGGCAATCTGGTTAGTCTCGGCTCTTGGCAACCTCTGCATTTGAGGAGCAGAAAATAGCATTTAATGCCTGTGAGGCCAGGGGAGGAGGTAGTGCAGGGATCCTGCCAGAGGGGCTGTGCCTGGGGGTGTCATGGTTGTCTTCGGGCTGGCACAAAGAGCAGTGGCTGTGAATGCCCGGTGGTGAATGAAGTAGGCTATAGATATGGATGCCTTGTGATCTCTGCAGACCCTCCACAGCTTCTAGAAAGATGCAGGGGCAGGTGCTCCATGGGCAGAGAGAAGGCATTTCAGTCTCTCCCCAGTGGTTCCAAAGCCTTGATGTCTTTACACTTCACATCAGCTCTGACGATACCCGTTTCTCTCCCGCAGACGATGCGCCTTAGTGGCTCTTGAAGATGTGAAGGCGTATCTCTTGGAGGAGTGCGGGCAAATAGCTGTAAGGCTTTTCTGGACTAAGTGTGGTTTTGTATCTGTGTAGTTGAAAGCTGCCCTGGGTATCTGGGGACCTGACTGGAACCCCAGATGATTTGGGGCTGGTTTCAAAGCCTTAGATAAACTTGCTCATTGCTCCTTACTCCTTTTCTGGTAGGTGTTCGATGCAACCAACACAACCCGAGAAAGACGGGACCTGATCTTAAATTTTGCTAAAGAAAATGCTTTCAAGGTAGTGCTCCTGAATTTAATTTGTAGTTGGAGTTGTTGCACCGAGGGGCATTACTGCTCCCTTGGGCAGGAGCTCTCTAGTTTTGGTTCAGGGTAGAGATCTTGACCCCCTGAAACGTGCTTCCTTGCCTTCTTTGTAGGTGTTCTTCGTGGAGTCCGTCTGTGACGATCCAGAAGTCATTGCTGCCAATATCCTGGTGCGTGCCATGTTTTCCAGGCTCAGCTGCTAGTGCCTGCCGTGGGAGCTTGGGTGCTCAGTGCCAGTCACCAGCTACAGTAGCTTACAGCAGTGTCGGCAAATGCCTGTGCTCTTGTGTTTCACCTTGGAAATAAGCAGCTCAGGTTTGCAGGTTTACAGAAGCTAGAGATGCAGTCACTTGTGTGAGAACGTGGAAATCCAATGAAGCTGAGGTGTTTGACCTTGAAGCGTGTGTTCTTGTCAGGGGAAGGCAGGCAGTGAGTGACTCGCAGGCCGGGTAATACAAACAGCTGGGGCTGTCGCAGGGCCAAGCGCTGCAGCACCTTCAGAGACGCCCTTTGTTTCCTCTCCTGGAGCAGGTTTTTCCACAGAGCAGCATTAAACAATGCTCGTTTGTTTTGAAATGGAAGAATAATGTTATTCAGCGTTGCTTTTGCTCCGTGTCGAGTTTGCTTAACTCTCACAAAGCGCCGCTGTCTGTTGATCAGGAGGTGAAAGTTTCCAGCCCCGACTACCCGGAGAGAAACAGGGAGAACGTGATGGATGATTTCCTGAAGAGGATTGAGTGCTACAAGGTCACTTACCAGCCTCTTGATCCCGACGCGTACGACAAGTAAGCAAAGCCCTGGGGTGCATTTTGTCCTTGCACACATGAGCTGCTTTGCTTTGTCGCTGCTGTTCTCTGTCTCAGGATGCTGCAACGTGTCTGCTGCAGCCTCTGCTTCCCCAGAGCACAATTGCTCTGTGAAGGTGGTGCCCTCGGTGATTTGAAGGGACTTTTCTCTAGTGTACTGCAGTGTAATGCAGCTCCTTGTTTAAGCAAGGCAGTGCAGGGTCTCTTCTGTCTGCTGGAGTGACCCAGTGGTAGTGCTGATGCCTTTACTAGAGGATAAATAGTTAGATTACACCCGCAGATGCACATGCTTCATTTTTAAAACCAGTCGTGTGGGTGTTCTTATTTTATGTTGACTCCAGAGATCTTTCCTTCATTAAAGTGATCAATGTGGGACAGCGGTTCCTAGTAAACAGAGTCCAAGATTACATCCAGAGTAAAATCGTCTATTACCTAATGAACATTCATGTCCAGCCGCGTACCATCTACCTTTGCCGACATGGTGAGAGTGAATATAATCTTGTTGGCAAGATTGGTGGGGATTCTGGTCTGTCACCGCGCGGGAAGCAGGTATGTGTTTGGCAGCACCCGGGTTGCTGTAGTTGTAAAGTGTTGCGTGACCAGGGTCAGAGCCGGGCTCCGCATCCGACTCCTGCGAGGGGCAGCCCCGCAACAGCCACAGCCCTTGAAATGATGTTTTTAACGGCGGCGGCGGTTCCTGGTCCCTCCTGACCTCCCCTGATGTTTCTTTCCAGTTTGCTCAGGCGCTGAAGAAGTTCATCGAAGAGCAGGAAATTGTTGATCTGAAGGTGTGGACGAGCCAGCTGAAAAGGACGATCCAGACGGCCGAGTCCCTGGGGGTCACGTACGAACAGTGGAAGATTCTCAATGAGATCGATGCTGTGAGTGAAAAGCTGGTTGAGGCCTTCAGCTTTTCTAGATGGAAAAGAATGTGTAAAAAGAAATTCATCATGATGAACTTGACTATTTCCTGTTTATTTATAATCCTATCCGTGTAAAATGTACTTGGCCATCATCATGAGGTTTAGGATGGTTTGGTACAGGGCTGACGATGCCTGGAGCTGCCAGACCTTGCTGTGAACATATCCAGCTGGTGTGGAGAAAGAAAGTAACACTGAATATCCCAGGAATTTGCCACACCGTCCCGAGTGGGCAAAGGTTATTGCTCCCACTCTGATTCTTTCAGGCAGAAGCAATTGCAAGGTTGTTGCTGTGGAAGTGAACGCTCGTTTTCATTCCCGGCAAACAAGGGTTTGGAAATAAAACCAAAAGCCCGACCTCTTCAAACCACCCTGGATGTGTGGTGCACAAATGCTGAGCGTGTGGCTGTGTCGGATATGGTACCTAAAGTTTTCAGCATGTAAAGAAAGGGATTACTGGTCTCGGCCACCTGCTTTTGTTGTGTGGTTGTACCACTGTTGGAACCAAGTGTGGTGTAACGGGTTCTTCTTCCCTCAGGGGGTATGTGAAGAAATGACCTATGCAGAAATTGAAGCCAAGTACCCTGATGAGTTTGCCTTGAGGGATCAAGAGAAATACCTTTATCGCTATCCTGGAGGAGAGGTGAGGACCCTTAAGGAATGACAATAAGCTACAGTATACGTAAAACAAATACATAGGTGTAGAACTGAGTTACTTCACTTAATTTTGCCTTTTTCTGCCAATATTTGTATGAGAAACTGAAAACATTAGGATCCCCAGTTCTCAGAGGAAAGGTTTATTGATTTCCTTTGCTGTGGTGTGTAAGTGATGCCTTTCAGCCCTATTAATTGAGCCACTTACCATGTGCCTTGGTGCTCTGCTGGGACACAGGGGTTTCTGCATCCCACTCGTTTGGCCAAAGCCTGAATTGTCACTATGGAAAAAAAAACAAAACCCATCTTGGAAAGAAAATGTTTGTGGGTGTGGTGTGGAGTCCTTTCTGGTTTTACTTCACAACCTTGTTGAAATGTATAATTTACTATTTTGTTTTTCTTACTGCACTCGTTAAGAGTTACCAGTAATCTCAATCCTCCTGGAATCTGAGGGTTGCTGACATTAAATTTCACCTTCTGCTGTTTGCTTATTTTCCCCCCGTATTTTCCAGGTCATCCATAACTTCCGCATTTTGATACTTTAACTGATATTTTCCTGGACGTGAAGCTGTGTTAATTGCTACTTCTGCTTTAAGCCTCTGTTTACAAAACCCCTTGAAAAATTCCTGTTTTGTTTTTCAGTCCTACCAGGACTTGGTCCAGCGCCTGGAGCCGGTAATTATGGAGCTAGAACGGCAAGGCAACGTCCTTGTTATCTCCCACCAGGCAGTTATGAGGTGCCTGTTGGCTTATTTTCTTGACAAGAGTGCAGGTACAAAAATAGATGTATGATGTTAAGGGCTGGCTTCTCTCACTGCTTCCTGTACAGAGCTTTTGGGAGGGTGACTTGTAATGACTGTTTTGATTTTTCGCAACGGAAGCGCTGCTTAAAAAAAGAAATAAGGAAAACATTTCAAAAAATACCTTAACCACTGCGCTTCAGTGGTGCACAGAGCTTTGCAAGAAGCTCTTTCTGCGAGAAATGCAGATTGTGCACTGCCAGTTTTCTGCTCAGCTCTTGTTTCTGGAGCTGTTTCCACCAGTAGCATTTACATCATCTCAAGGAGATGATTTTTTTAATGCAAAGAAAGTCTTTTGATGCATCAGTGGCCTGTGAAGGGTTGGCAGCAGTGCTGTGTCTCTGGGAAATGCCGATCCCTTGCATGGCATGCTAGTTCCACTCTGCTGCCGGCTCCTTTCTGAAGCTCCAGTGAGTGGCACTGGAGTAAAACTTATTGATAAGTTAATAAACTTGTAATAAGGTTTAAAATAAAACTCCTCAGGCGCCTGTTGCTGCAGCGCTCTCCCACCCATATGCTGCTGGAGAGGTTTCCTCTGGCTGGCCCCGTGCCTTGGAAATGGTGGGGACAGTCCCATCCTGCTGCTGTGGGGTTGGGGAGGGTGGAGGAGGGGTCTGGGGTGGCTGCAGCCCCATCTGCGTGGGCACCAGGCACTTGTGTGGGCAGTGTCCGATGTTTGCGATGGGAAGGGTCCCACCCGAAGCCGGTGGGGAGGGGGGTGGCTGATGAGACAGCGTTGTGCCCCCCGTAACTCCTGCCTCTCTCCTAGATGAGCTGCCCTACCTGCGCTGCCCCCTCCACACCATCCTCAAGCTCACGCCTGTTGCCTACGGTAAATAGTGTCATTTGGGGTTTTTTCCCAGGATTTTGTGTATGAATCTGATGGGCAAGTTTGTGTCCATGGGCAGCAGCAGCCAGGCTCGCTGTAAGAGCGTCTGGTGGTGTGCTTTTAATGTATATTGAAATACAGTCCTGGGGAGTGGGACAGGCTGGAGGAGACAGTGGGAGAGGAGGTGTGTGGGTGCAGGGCTGTTCTCCCCTGGCCTCTCTTAAACGAGTGACGATGGTGGAGTTTACCTGTTGGTGAAGAAGCTCATTTATGCCTCTGAACTTGGATTTGGGGTGCAGTTGGTTAGAAAGAGGAGGCTCTGGGGAGACCTTATTGTAGCCTTCCAGTACCTGAAGGGGCTACAAGGAAGCTGGGGGGGACTTTTTCCAAGGGTCTGTAGTGACAGGACAAGGGGTAACGGGTTTAAATGGAAATAGGTAGATTGAGATGGGACATCAGGAAGGAATTCTTCCCGTGGAGGGTGGGGAGGCACTGGGACAGGTTGCCCAGAGAAGCTGTGGATGCCCCATCCCTGGAAGTGTCCAAGGCCAGGCTGGATGAGGCTTGGAGCAACCTGGTCTGGTGGACGGTGGCCCTGCCCATGGCAAGGGGTTGGAACTAGATGGTCTTTAAGGTCCATTCCAACCTAAACCATTCCATGATTCTATGAAATGGCCTTTCTGTATAGACCTGTAGTCAGCTGAAACGTAGGGCTGCACCTCTGCCATGCAGGTCAAAGCCAGAAATTAATTCAAGTATAAAATTCCTCAAAAATTAATGTGGTGAACTGTTTATTTACAAGCTGTCTTATTTTTTAAAAAAATAGCAAATTTATTCCTGTTCACTTTCCATGCTGTTTTCAGTATTTTTTTAATTGGTTATTTAATAAATTACCTTTCCTCATACAAACTTCTCTTTCTTGGTAAAGGTTGTAAAGTGGAGACGATTACCCTGAACGTGGAAGCAGTGAACACCCACCGTGACAAACCCTCTCTGAACTCTGTAAGTTTTGCTGCGCAGCTCTGGCTATTTCAAAAATAAGTAACTAAGCTGAAATGCTTCAAAATACCAGCTAGAAGTCGCTGATTGCTTTCAGTGACAAGAAAGTCTTGCTGCAGAAACAGTTCCCACGAGTAGAGTTAGCTGTAGGTTGAATTTATTAGTGTGCTTCCCAGGCCAGGGGCAGATACTTTTAAGAGCTGTTTTAAGAAGCAGAATGAACAAATCTAGGATGTTTTCAATTCCAGGTCTTGTTCCCAGTTTTTAGTTAAGTATTTGTTGTTGGTGCTAGTTTGTGTTAATTGTGATAATGTCAAAAAGACTTGCCCAGGTGTTTGAAGTGAATTTTTCTCATTGCCTTGGGGTTGGTTTCCTGTGCTGAAGCTGCAGAGGGGGTAAGGCTGGGCTCTGGGGCAGGCTTCTGGGGGCTCTCAGCAGCATTGCAGCCCTTGAGGGGGGCTGGCACCTGGGAGGAGTGAAGGTTTTTCCCTTGTCTCTGCAGATTTCGTGTGTGTTTTACAAGTATTTCGTGCCAGGCAAGACTGTGGTGCTCCTAAATTTTGTATATATCAGAGCAGGAGACAGGTCCAGTTTCCCTCCCTTGTGCTGGGCATCTTCTTATAGCAGCAGTGAAAACGCTTGACTTGAGCTTTATTTGTGAAATCCTGCTTCTTCCATGACTTAGATAACCAGCCATCCACCTTGTTCAGCAAAACACGTAACTGTGCACTAAATCCATGGAAGTGGCTGCTATTTTAGGTGCTCGCTGTTGCAAACGTGGCTTTGCAGAGGGACTGGTCTATTAGGGAATGCTAGCTCACAAGAAATCTAAGTTCATCGAGTCTTAAGTTCTTTTGGTACATTTAGGCTTTTAGCTACCTCTTGGTTTTGGATCTTACAAAGAGCTTTTGGCTGATCGCGTGGGACGTGGTTATATTTTTGTTGTCCCCTGCGCCGAGGGACTCAAACAGGGGGTGGAACCTGATCTGCGGCTGGAGGGTTTGCGGGGCTAAATCCAACTGCAAAATGCTAAACTGAGGATATTTTGGCAAGATTTTTGTGGCTGGTCCCATGCTGGAGATTTCCAGTTGGGCGTTGATCGCTTTGCGACTCCCATGTGATGCCTGCAGTGAAATGGTTGTTGCCTGCTCGGAGGAATCGGAGGATGTTTCTGTTGTTCTGTGCTGTCCTTGGGTAATGCTGATGCTTTGGGAGAGAAGAAACACAAATAAGGGGAAGTTTTCTATTTGGTTATTGTATTTTTTTCTCCCTAAAATGATTGCAGGGAGAAAAAAAAGGAAAATAAAACCCAAACCAAAAACCTTAACAAAGCCACCTAAGCAAAAAAAAACCCAAAAGGAAGTAAAACTGCTAAATAACAGACTTTTCAGGGGACTCTAAGCCAGATTATCCGGCAAAGTGGGTCATTTCCTGGTGCTAACCAGGGAAGGCACGGAGCAGCTGAGCCAGCACAGACCGATGTGGGGTTCACTGAGCCGCCCCGGCTGCCGGGAGCTCTGGGGTGCCTGCGGGTGGGGGTGCTGGAGGTGCGTGTTGTGGTTTTAAACTGTGATTCCCCTTCTCGTTCCTTGCGATAACCCTCCATCTGGGATCAGAGCAACCTTCCCGCCAGCCAAACCCCTGTAAGGATGAGAAGAAACAGCTTTACGCCGCGGGCCAGCGCGGACACGGTAAAGCGCCCACGACATTACAGCGTTGGGAGCAAACCTCTCGACCTGCTGGGGCCTTTCCCATCCCTGGAAGCTCGAGAAGGGGCTGACCGGCCACAGCTGGAGGTCGGTGTCCAGGTGGTACCTTCTCTGTGCTCCCCCTCCTCACCATCACCCGCGGCGGTCGGTGGTCCCCTCTGATACAGACTCTTCCCAGGGTCTTGAATGCCGTCTTTATTCCTGCATGAATATCATTCTGGATTAGATTCCCTTAAATAAAAGAAGAAAATAAAATCCCAGTACAACCTGTCCACACTCCTCCCTCCCCAAACCCAGAATTTGCCCCACTAAACCAGAATTGTGTTGCCAAAGGCTTTCCAAAATCAGGCTCCATGCAGGCGAGTTTCCATCAGTGCAGTAGGTGTTTGATAGGGTGGTTAATTCTGCATATTATCTTGCTTTCTGGCAAAAACCCAATTCAAAAGAGTTACAAATACCCTCTTTGTCCTCATATGATAGTGCTGGCAAGTGTTGCTCTAGCCCCAGAGCGACTGGGTAGGAAATCTTTATGTCTGTGATTTCTTCGGTGCCTGTGTCCCTGCAGATCCCGTCAGCAGCTCATTGAGCAGAGTTTGGGCTCTTTGGGTGCCCAGATTAAAGCAGCTTGGCTTTTGGTGCTTGGTGTTTTTTTAGGCTTAAAAGCACGTAGGTCCTCTTCCCTGTGAGATCCTCAGCCTCATGGGTTTCTTTTGATCATTTAAAATTGTTTCTCTGCTAAATTAGGAGTTTCTGTGTGCCTGGGAGGGCGCAGGCAGAGCAGGCTGCATGCTGCTGCCCATCCTGTGGGGCAGAAAGGAGGCACGTGGGGGACTCGGGGGAGGTCTTAGCTGGCTTCTTGTGCAGAGACAGCCGTCGTTACCAAAGCTGTTTGGAAATAAAATAATCACAGAACGGGTTGGGCTGGAAGGGACCTTAAAGCCCACCCAGTCCCACCCCCTGCCATGGGCAGGGACACCTTCCACTGGACCAGGTTGCTCCAAGCCTCATCCAGCCTGGCCTTGGACACTTCCAGGGATGGGGCATCCACAGCTTCTCTGGGCAACCTGTCCCAGTGCCTCCCCACCCTCTGCGGGAAGAATTCCTTCCTGATGTCCCGTAGTAATCTTGGGTACTTTGGAGGTTAATGTTTTCCAAGCTCTTCAGTGAGCCCAGCTTCTTGTTCTCCTCCTTCCCGCTGGCAGAGTAAGTGGCCAGAGTAAAGCAAGAGGTGATGCCAGCACAGGTGAACATTGCTGCTGTTTTCTTACTCAGTGAAGAGCACGAGGCTTAGACATCCCAGAATCCCCGGGCTCTGGTGGGAAGTGAACCAGACAGTGCTTTGCGCTGGGTTGGGTTTGGCCCGCAGCAGTTTGGGATGAAGGGTCTCAGCTGGAGAGGACCCTGACTGGCCCAGGTTTAATCTGTGAGTGTCCCCAGGATGGGGATCCCCACTCTGCCTGCTCCCTGTCAGCAGTTGTACCCTTCCTAATCGTAATGTGGAAGCGCTGGCAGCTCCAAGATGAAGGAGCACTTGGAATCCCTGGGCTCGGGGCGGTGCAGGTGGTAGGGCATCGTGCTGTCCTGGCACCTCTCGCCTGAATGGAGCCCGTGCGATGGGCAGCAGTGGAGGAGGTGGCTGGGCGCTGTGACACGCAGTGTCCGTGCCTTGTGTCAGCTCCTGCCGTGATCCAAGCCTGCCCTGCGCTCCCTAACGTGAAATCCCTGGCATTGCTTCACTCCTTTCCTCATTGGCTTTGCTGCTTTTACTGTTTATCGGTCTCCTTTGAAAGCACTATGAGCTATCCTGTGCTGTTTCTTTTTCCTTTGCAGCCTCAAGGGGGAAATGCTTGCCTGTGAGTACCGCTGAGAGCAGCTTGTATGTACTCTCTCTCGGCTTAGTAAGTAGGACGTCTCTTGATTAACATTGCATGGAAACTGCTTTGGGAAAAGCCAAACGTGTGGAGCAGTAGGAAGTCTTTTGCTCTATAATAACCTGTCCTTAAGGGGGACCTTGGTGGGGGAGGAACATGTTACCAGACTGAGCCCATTGATCTATAGGGGCAGCAGCTCGTCTTGGAGCTGGCTGCAGAAGCGCATTTCACCCCGAGCTTGCTCTGTCCCTGGACTGGGATGTGGGATGGCTCCGCACTGGTGCTGCCAGGCTGAGCCACGTAGCTTGTACTGAGCAGGTCCCGCTTCCATCTCCTCTCCGCCTGGGGTGGATGTTATTTATTGCAGGGATTTTGCAGGAGTTGTTGGATCACAGCCTGGATGGGAGCAGTGCTGCTCAGCCCCAGCACCCTGTGACTGGGTGGAGCTGGGGGAGTTAGCGCGTGCTTGGAAAGCAGCTGGGTGGGTAAACCTTTCTGTGTGGCGGCAGTTGTCACAGAGTTCTCCCTGTTACAGCCCCTTGGAGGCATCTTTGAATGGAGGCAGAGTGCAGGATTGTGTTTTTCCCACCCGAGGGGAGAACACGTCCTTCTCTATCCCCCCTCTCCAGGGAGCCATCAGCTAGCATCACCTGCGAGACCTTGGCTTCCCTCTCCGCCTCTGAGTAAGGGGCTTGAGTGAAACTGTGGCTGCCACGCCACGCAGAAAGGCCCAAGATGCCCTCACTTTGCTGTCCTCCCACCGTCCCTGTGGCCTGTCCCCACACCCCTGTTCTGCTGGTGGCTGTGGCAGACCCTGCTGCAACCCCTCACTTGGCTTGTCAGGTGTTTTGCCTTCTGTGGTCCGTGCAGCGCTCGTGGTTTTGTCTTGTAAAAGCTTTTTTGCAGATTAGGTGCAGCATCTGGGCACCTGGATGCATGGCACAGCTGGTCCCTGCGCGGGGCGGCTCCTGGAAGGCACATGGCTCCTGCAGCACCCATGCTGCATCCTCGTCCCCGTGCACCGGGGTGACCCCCAGCATCCGTCTGCTTCCACCCATCTTTGGGAGGGTGTTGGTGACAAGGGGTGGGCTCAGAGATGGTATAAGCTGTGTTCTTGGGGGCTTCGGGTCGCTGCACATGGGCTGCTGGGGTTGTGGGTGACCTGCGATTGCTCTCAGCAAAGCTCTGCTCCTTCCTTGCCTCTGCCCTGGGGCTTTGGGAAAATCCTCTCGCTCCTGGTGCTCTGGCATCAAAAGGGAGAGCTGGATTTAGTGCAAAGAAAGCCAAGTTGTAGCTGGTCTGGTTTCCAGGTGTTGGGTGTTAAGAGGTGATTCAGGTCTGGGTGCAACAGGGTGGTCCCTGTGGTGATGGGGCACAGGTCTCGCTGCCGTGGCTCACCTCTTCCTGGCAAGGAAGGTGCAGCTCCTACGTCTGCCCGGATAGTATTCCTCTGGGCCTGAGAAACTCCTGCTTGAATGTATTTAGCAAACTGGATGGGCAGCTTTTTACTTAATTGCACTTTCTCCGTGAAATATGGAAGCCCTTCCAACATTTTTCTCAATGAAACTGCTCTGTCTTTCTCCATTGCTGGTATTTACATGTCATGGGACACAAAGGTGTGGGATTGATCCTACAGTTACATGCCTGTCTGCTGTTCTCTTAACGTGTGACAGCAGTTTTACTAACGCTGCAGTGTTCTTGCTGCTTGCCCTGACAAAGCTGCGGAAGCATGCAGAGCATCAGGCTCAGCTCTGGCGTCTCTCCCACTCGGGATGGCTGACTTGGGAAGGGTCAACCAGTAACGATGCAGAAAGGGCCTGTTTCTCCTAAATGTGCCTGTGTCCCTGCGTTTCAGAGTCCTTAATGTTGAAGCTGAGAGGAAAAGGGAAAAGAACCCAAGCTTGGGATAAATCTGATAAATCGTTGTTCCTATACTGAGTAATATAAATTTAGAATCAAATCAGACAAAAATTATCCACAAGCTAAAAATCAAAGCCTTGCCCCTTTGGATTTGCCTTTGCTCTGAACCAAAAGGAGCTGTGTGTTTAGAAAATGAATGTATGTGCCAGCTTTGCAAAACTCCTTTACGAACGCTGCGCTCCAAGTGTTCCTTTTCCCCCTGTGTAACACACTTCCTAGGAGGGTTTGCAGATTAATGACTGTAATTGGATTCCAGTGCAGACCTTCTTCCTTCTTAATGCTGGTGTTTTCATAGAATCATAGAA
>NW_010238949.1:0-7272 GCF_000690775.1 Eurypyga helias | reverse complement strand
GCCCCCGCGTTGGTGCCGTCGGTCTGTCCCGCTCCCTCCTCCGCCTGCCTTGGGCTGAAGGTGGCACGGGGAGTCACAGCGTGTCCTGCTTCTTTGAATGCAGCCTGCTTGTCTCTTCCTTTTGGAGAGGGGCATGGGGGAAGAAGAGCTCTGTTTCTAGTTGGGAGAGTTGAAAAACCCCGGAGAGCTCTGCTCTGTGACAGCTCATGCTACCTGTGAAGCCCAACTCCATGAAATAACTTGGAACCAGTTTCTCCTGATGACATTAGCCCTTGTACAACGCTTGTCCCAGAGAGGCCACACACCTGCTAATAAAACATTAAAACGTCTTTCTAATCCAGGTCTCCCCAGGAGATGCTCAAGCCTTTGATTTACAGGGTGGAAAAACACTTAGTCCTGTATAGACACGGACCTTTAGGGCAATTTTTACTGCGACAAAGACTGTGTGTGTATGAAGTATAATACACATTCCACAACTGCTCTTCAAATGCTATGTTCTTCATTGCCTTGTGGTGTTCAGGCAATTAAATGTGGGTTTGGATTGACTGCAGATGAACTCTGTCTTCTGTATCTTCCCTCTCTCTGCCCATTACTAAAATGAGGAGAAGTCAGCGTGAACTCCGGGGATCTCAAGGGAAGTCCTGCCACCAAAATCTCCTAGTCTGCTCTTCTTGTTTTTCCCTTTTTGCCAAAAACAACCTAAACCTCAGCTTCAGGAGATCAGTCGGTAGCTTTGCAAGGTAAGGGCACACGTAAACTGTATCAGCAGCTCCTGGTACTTGTTTATGCACAGATCATTCTCCGCCCTGGACCTGTGCTGGATCCTGTCTGCTGGACTTAGTGACAAGAGAGCATTCCCAGACGGGCTTTCAAAGCACCAGATGGGCAGCTCTGAGGCTTGCCGAGTCAGCAGGCAAACCTTTTCTGCCCCCTTGTTGTGCTGATCTGCCAGTTATGGTTTTCCTACACCGAAGGAAGCAAAGATGCTCATTTCATAGCGTGGAAATTATACTGTTGCATCACTAAGGTAATAATTGCCCACATCACCACAAGGATCTTGTGCAACTGGAAGAGAAACAACCTTCTGTTTCTGTCAGCCAGTTGCATTTGTCTACTGTTTAACACCTTTTTTTTATGCTTTACTTTTACTTATTTTCAAGGAAATGTGCTGTGGAAAAGAGCTACCTTGAAACTGTTATATTGAAAATCTCAGTCATGCCTGAAGACTGAAAGAAAAGGCAATTGTAGCGTGTTACAGAGGAAGCTCTTTCACTCCCCCCAGGCTGGTGCAGCTCTCCTTCGTCTTCCTCTTGAAAACATCATCCTTGCTACTTGCAGATGGAGCTGGAGATAGCTCTGACATGGTTCTGGCCAAACACTGTAGCTGGAGATAGCTCTGATGATCTGGGCGAATGTTGCAGTGGGCTCTTTTTCTTTCCACCTGTCTGGTGGCCTTGCATCGCTCTGGTTTAGCCCAGTCGGACCTCCCCAGGCCCAGACGTCTGAACTCACACACTGAATTCTCTCTTTTCTGAAATTGCTCTGTTTGCAGTCATGTAAGTGAACTAGCACGTGGGGCAGGGTGTACACCAACCCTGCTATTTGGGGCACATGTGGTGTAACCATACACATTACTCTGGGGCTGCAGGACCTTGTCAGTGATGTGCGTATCCCACATTTCCCAGTATAGTTCCCAAGATACTCCTGTGAACATCATTTCTGTGGTCAGATAACCGTTTGCTTTTGTTCACTTTTTGTATCTGAGTTGTTCCAAAATAATCAGGACAGAGGCATTCATGCACATCACTGAGTCACCAGCTTCTTGGCAAGCAGCAGCTGCGCGCGCTGCCGGCGTGGAGGCCTGGTTTGTGTTATGGTGAGGGGAACAATAAGTGTTTGGGGTGGTAAGAGGAAAAGAGCTCTTCATTGGAAAGCTGCTTTTCTTTTCATGGCCAAATATTTTCTTGGGTAGTTTTCCCTTTTTGACATGTTTTGGTTTGGTTTTGTGGTTCTTTTGCTGACCTTCTGGTTGTCTTTCCCACTGAAATGCAGTGACCTTGGCCTGATTCCACAGGGAGGAGATGCAATCCATCCTTTCATGTGGTCTTGCCTCTTCCTATACACTTATCCTAGTACATTCATGTACTAATGGCTCCAGTGAAAAGCATATATATATCCTCCCAGATAAAAGGAAGAAGCGGTGGCCTGGGACTGGATTTAAGATGCCTGGGAGATGAAGCTGAGGGTGCTACGTCACCACCACACTAACCCAGCTATGCCAACAGTAGGTCATTCCCGTATTGATGCAGGTGTGCATGCGTGCGAGTGGGGTCCAGCATAGAGTGGAAATGCTTACTAGCATTCTTCTATTGTACTTGTGTTTTTCAGGTTCAAAAAATTCTTATTCCACTCTTTTTTTCCTGTTCAGTGAAATATTGCTGAATGCACATATGAAATCAATTGTGTTGTATTTTGAAAGAAAATGTGTATTGTAAAAGAGTTTGCTTTCAGTAAAGGGGGTGAAATCACTGACATTCTGCTCTGCAGTCCTGGCAGGAAGAGGAGATGAAGGCAGAGCCAAAATTGTACTGGATGTGCCAGGGACCAGTGAGAGCTAGCTGCTTCCCAAGTGAACCAAGCACAGTGAAAAGGCAGGTGGGAGCAGTCATCTTACCAGAAAGGAGCCGGGATGAGGAATGGCAAGTCTGGGTCAGGATCACTTCCAGAGATAGCGGTCAAAGTCAGATGGAGGCTGATGATCCCTGACAAGGCCACAGTGATGAGGCAGGCTTGAGGGCAAACCAAGGCAGCAGGTCAGAGTTAAAATAGCAGAGGTACAAGAGCGGGTGCGGGTGTAGCTGCTGTGAGACAACCATGGTGTAGCACAAGCTACAGTGGTATGGCCTCACGTCCAAAGCAGCTCCCAAAGGACAAGAGATACAGATCCTCATCTTTCTCCACAACAGCAACTGCCGGCAAAGGCACTGACCCTGTACTCCTCCAGCTAGGCTCCTCAACTCAGCCACCAAAACTCCTGGAAGGGGGGTAGTCTCTGGGCCCAAGTGTTGCAGGAGGTCTTACTCATTAGCTTCCTAACCTCCCCAAAATATACCAGGTAATCTGATTAATTACTCATGCCAGTTGACCAATTATAATAAAAAATGAGCTGTGGCAAATCATGTGCTCCCGTTGCCTCTACTTTCTTCTTTGGTTAGACAACTGCCTGCTTCGTGGGTGCACAAAAGTGGACCTAGCTTTGATGCAGGTGGGAAATTTAGATGAAGAGGTGACACAATTACAGCTCTGAGCTGTCGTACCTTTCTGCGAAGGGTGGGCAACAGTGTTGTGAGGTTGTTCTGTGAGGTCTAATTATTTGCTGCAGCTTTTTGCTGTTGTGGCCATACTCACTGGCCAGGTGTAGAGCAAAGATGCAACATAACACCTAACATAGGGTAAAGCTCAGCCTTGCTAAGGGAAAGCGCAGCCACGGGCTGTGGTTTACATCTCTGCATACACTTCCCTATGCATGTGCCTGGTGAGCAGGTATAAGTAGCTGCCCTAGTAAACACTGTAGTACAGAGCAGAGGTCTCTCAGCTTTTTCTTCTTGAAAAATCTTGAGAAAACTAAGGAACATTACTTTGGTTTATGTGTAACTTGGAATGTGTTTGGTAGCTCTTTGTTCATCCATGATTAATCCAAATAAGAGCAGCAGCTAACATTATAATGATGACAATAAATGAGACTTACTTGATAATGTGCTTTTTAAGCTGTGTTCCTACAGTAGGGAGATGGAACCAGAGGATGTCAAAATAATGGTGATTGAAAACACCTCATTGAAAATAAAGAGGAAAAGAGACTCAGAGGAAGGCCTTGGGTAGAGTAGATCCAGACCATCTCACCTATGATCTTGCTCCAGGCTGCAGTCTACCCAGCAGCTGGATCAGTATAAAAAACTCCAGTATTTTTCCAGTTGTCACTGTTCACTGTGACCTCTCATTGTGCGGGCGTGCCGTAAGCTGCATCAGTGAAACGATTCAGCTTGTAAGTGGCCCTCCATAGAAAGGAGACAAATTACATGTTGGATTATTTTACCAAATTGTTTTACACTGAGCCCCAGAAATGGTTGTGCCACAGCAACTTACAGACAGGGGACTGTGGGGATGGAGGAGGCTCTTACTGGTGGACAGGGAACATTGGATCCTTTCCTATTGGCTCTGAAAAAATTGTAATGGTTTTGGCTGATCAGCTGAAATATTGCTTTCCTCAAAGTTTTGGTCCTGGGAGCACCCAGTCCTCTTACAAAAGAAGTCGGTTGGCAGATGCAGATTCTGCAGAAGACCTGCAGAGGGAGATCAAATCTGCTCTTCTTTGACCATCCTTCCTTCTCTCCCAACAGCTGGAGCTTGGGACCATCTCAAAGGCAGTCCAATCTGTTCCTCTGAGGTGTCTCTCTCTCTGCTGTGAGAACAGGGATCAGAGGTATCCGGAGGTCCCTCAGCTGTAACTCTAGCCTGTGCAGTCTTCTACAGGCAGGCACCGGCTGTGCCGGTGCTGGTGGTAACCTTTTGTGTCATGTTCTGAACATTGGAACCAATGATACAAGGAGCTATTTTGAGCACCAGTTAAAATAAAAAATTGCTTCCATGACTGGGAAGAGTCAAGTCAGGTTGGGAGGGTATCAGCTGCTGGTGTGAGTGGGATTTTCCAGGCTCTTTATTTTTGCCAGGTCCACGGGAACTGTCCTAGCTATTCCTCCCAGGAGACTTGGCTAAAACCTTAACTCAGGATGTTCCAAGTGTCCTGCTTCAAACGGAGAGTAGAATCCACAACCTCAGGACGTGTCCCAGAAACTTGACTAAGTCATATCCGGGTTGAGAGGAGTCTCCACCCCACCTAACTCCTGAAGCCAGACATGAAAGTCATAAAGACTGGCAGAGAGCAGACAAGAGGCAAGGCCTTGATTAAGTATTCAGCTGTGAAAGGTCCTGCATGCTCAGGGTGGTGTCTGTGTTTCTTTGCAGCATGGTAGTCTGCTGCTCAAGGTGGACCCGGGAGCTGAATGGCCTGATTACTCGTCTTTTCAATTGAATTTCCTATTGCTCATTTTCTATGTTGTTCCAATGAGTCCTGTTTGTCAGGGAGGGGTAAGGGATGCATATTGGAGAGTTGGTGGTTTTGCTGCCTGACAACTTGATAATCTTAGTGTCAGATGTATGGGTTGTTCAGGCAAAAGGCTTGGTAGGAGCCATCTTTCTCCAGAAAGTAAAATAAAGCAGAGCAGAGTAAAATTCAGCAATGCAAGGTACTGCTGGGCTGTGAGCGAACACTAAAACCAGCTGTTGTCTGCTGTAAAGACTGTTTCTCCTGTCTTTTTTGCAGGTTCTGTAGTGCTGGAGATGGAACACATGATCAGCCTTGCAGCAAGGATGTTTACCTGATATGTTTCAAAGGGAGCTTACGCTCACCTGCTAAATTTGGCCAATTTCTTCTCTAATATTTAATAGTCTTTTAAACAAATGCTAGAAAAAGGAAATTTCCTGTGTGTCAGAGCTGAAGGGAACATAACACGTATCCTTTATTCCAAGTATAAAAATTGTCCTCACATACGCCACCCAGTACTTAGCATTGAACCAATGCCTAAGATTCTGGTATGAAGAGATCATATGGCCTGCAGGATAGACATTTGCCTGGGGCAGGTCTATGACCATCTCCTAGGTGTTTGTTTTGGCCATAGTACCAAAACCACTCTTCAAAATAAGTTTTCACCCTATTAGGTTGTGCCACTTAAATGGTAGTACACAAAAAATAAGTTCGAATAGGTTCCACACAGCCTTGCCCTTCACACACACTCTGTCCATCCGTCCAGATGCTTCAGACTATGTGTTTAGAGATGTCTTTCATCCAGTGCCATGCACAGGCTTCCCGCTGTACCTTCATTCTGCTTTTGGGGAATGAATGCTGCCTCCTTCTTCCCCGTATCTCACTACTGGGGTCTTTCATGCAGGCTCCACATCTCTCCCTGTCTTTAGCATCTGAAGAGTGATGAGTGGTTACGAGCAGATCTTCAGGTTTGTCCTCCCTGGTCCTCAGCTCCTTGGATGGACCAGGAGCTGATGACATTCATTCGAGAAAGAAGGAAGCACGTCTTGCCAAAAGTGCTGTGGTCTTTGGAGGGCCATGACTGAATGCAGCTGTGATGTAGGAGGTGTGAAGGGGGTGGGGAAGAACTGATGTGACACGGATGCTGAGCTTGTGATGGGGCCTGCATCATCTCAGACTCAGCACGTATTTAGCACTGGGTAGCTCAAAGGTAGGGACATACAGTTCCCTTTGCTGGTTTGAAGAGAGCCCTTGCTCCTAGGGGGTCTGAGCTGTCAGGATGCCCAGTGTCCTAGTTTTGGCTGGTTTATCCTCACTGGATGACTGTTTTCCCAGCTGCTGTCCTCTCCACTGGAGGAGGTGATTTCTTATGAGTCATCCTCTTCGGGAAAGAAACCTCTGGGTTCTTCCCCCCATGGTGTGAGCAGATGAGGGGGAAGGTATCCATAACTATTTTATTTTCAAGGTCTCAGCTGGGGACAGGAAGATTGGAAAATGCAGGCTTAAATTCTTAGCTCAGGGTGTCACTTACGAATAGGAGTCGGACAGGGGCGTGCAGGAAATATTCTCACAGACTTTAAACTTGAAAGCTAAACAGTCCTCAAGTTAAAAACAACACCAACTTCTCATCTTTTTTCTTGCACAGGATGGTCTGGTGGGACACAGGAGATCTGAGTTCTATTTCTGGCTGTTGTCACCAGCTTCCTATGACCTTGGACTAGCCGCCTAACCTCTCTACGTGCCTCCATTTCCTTCTCTGTAAAATGGGGGTGACCACGTTTACCTGCCCCATGCAGACACTCTGATGACTTATTTCATAGCATAAAAATGTAGGAAGGGCTGTATTGGGTCAAACTGAAGATCTGACCCACCCAATAGCCTTTTTCTGGCTACACAGGGCAAAAGTGGAAGCATGGGGCTCTCTTCTGGTCTTGCACAAAATAAAACACCTGTGAAAAACATGAGGTAAGTGCATGTGGCGGAGAAGCATTTCCAGGATAGTCCTGGTTGTCAGGGGGTAAGTGGAGGCCGGCAGCAGGGCTGGCAGGCCAGACTCCCGGAGCATCCTTAGCCAGTGCTGCCCCTTCCTGGCTTCCCTGCTCTGAGCGCTCAGCGCTGCTGGCCGGGGACCCGTGCTGGCCCGGGTCAGGCCCCGCACAAGGCAGCCTGCC
>NW_010238948.1:0-15420 GCF_000690775.1 Eurypyga helias | reverse complement strand
ACTATATTCAGTTAGGTCAAAACAGGAAAAATAGTAGCAAAAGGAAATACCCATGGAGAGTGGAGGAAACAGAAAAAAATCACTATTTGTCAGCAAGAAAACACCATTATTATAGAAAAAAATGTGATTTTTCAGTCCCACTAATAAGAAATACAATAGCATGGGGAAGCTTTTGTTCTTTTTTTTGAATAGAGAAGAAATATATGGACAGCTGGATCTATTCAGTTAAGAGACTAAATAAGCATCACTGAGTACCTCTGTCTTTCACAGCATGTGATTGATTTTTAACTAATTCTATACCCAGAGAAACAAATCCTTGTGTGAAAAAAATCATTGGATGTAAATCAGTTCTTATTTGAACAAGCAGGGCAACATCTGTGCAACCAAATACTGTCCCAAGGAAGCATATACTGTAATACCACTCGGCAGGTACGTTAGTCTCCAGAGTTTTGGGTAAGGAGTCTGACTGTGCACCACCTCCAGTGAAATCATTACGATTTTGTAGCGAGCTCAGTCAGGACAAAATCACATGCACTAGGAGAAGCCTGAGCAGCAGTTTAAGGATGCCCAGCCCTGGACATTGCTTTTTGTTCTGTAATACTTCAAAGCTCCTTTGCCGGCCCTTGTCGGAAGATGTGACAAAGTTCCTCTTGGCCAGGACAGGCTGTGTGCTGTTCAGCCACTGCTCCTGTTTGCCCTCACTCTCCAGGCAGAGCACGGCACACAGGCTTTCTGGCTCTCACGTTGTTCCCTGAACACCTGCTCCTCTGATCTTAAGCAACAACACCAACCTGCCTGATAAGGTACCCTGCTGTGCATTCCCTTCTTGAGCTTCATGCCAGCTACCGGCCAGGAATATCGCATTGCTGCACAGTAATGTTTCCATTAATCTAAGTGTGATTTCCTGGTGCGCCATATCCCTGTATCTTGTGCTCATATGCACAACAGCCTGTATCTGTGCTGTGCAGAAGGATGCATCCAGAATTCATTTTCTTTCTTGTGTAATATGAAAGATATTTCTGAAAGAGTAACTAGTGAAGTGATGAGAATCCTCCAGGCTTTGAAGTCTAAGCTTTGCTGGTGTGATTAGTCTAAATGACTCATTTGCCATACAGGGAAGTGGTATTGATGGCTTTGGGTTTCTTCACCCCCCTCTTCTGTTTTGAAATTTGATACCTCCCAACAAGTGCTATTTGGAGCGAGCTCAAAGCTGCTGTTGTGTTTCCCATCAGGAGCCCTCCAATATATGTGCAAAGAGGAAATTATCTGGCATTTCTGAGCTGTTCTTTTGGTTGCCCATGCACTGCTTTACAATGAACGTGTGTGAGAAGATGGTGGTGGGTATATAATACAAGCTTAGTTGGAGTCTTTCCTTTCCAGAAGCCTAGGGCACTTCTCAAGATACACATTTCTGACTCAGAGTTAGACAATTGCAAATGCTTACAAGAGCAGATCCAAGTTCTCTATGCACCCAGCTGGACCTCTTCTGTAACAGTTGTTCAGCCCCGCAGACAGTCTCCCACAATGAGGATTTATCTTAGTGTTTGTTGCCTCAGACTCATCTCCTCCTCATTAACATGAGCTCTCTGCCAACATAACCAAGACACATCTGCCATTTATGAGGTCCAAACTTCCCTGTGGCTGGATATTAAGATGGACTGTATGATGAGAAAATTCCTTTATACTGAAGACTGACTTGATTTGCCAACAAGCAAACCAATCCTAGAACTCATAATAAAAAATAACCCAAACAAAACCCCCAAAACACCCACATTTTAGCCTCTCAAACACTCGTGTAATCAACCTCTCTGTTTCTGCTTTCAGCCCAGGAACAGAGAGGACAGTAGGATCAGAAGATAGCTGTAAGCTGTAGAGGCATTGAGGGCCCAGCATATTTCTGTCATCATTTAAAATCTGGTGGGAGTGTTACTTTTGCATGTTTGAATTTTCCTGTGCATAGTCATCTGCATGCTGAGAGGCCAACATCCATATGGATTGACTCCAAAAAGGCTTCCCAGAGCACCACTGTTGAAACCTCCTATGGCTCTGTGTGCAGTGAGCATGGTCTGCTCTAGCTGAGCAGGGTTTAATTGCAATCATGGGATAATTTAAGTTAGGCTGGGGACTCATCCTCCCTCTTCTTACAGTCCAACAGTTGCTAAAGCAAGTTGTCTGGCTGAAGGGATAACAGCTGGGTCTATGGTTTGTGCTAAGAAAGAGCACAGACTTTACATACTTATGTTTAGAAAACCTGTGACAAAGGAGTGTTAAATTGACAGTTAAATTCACAGAATTTGAGCTTTCTGATGTTTCCTGTGCAGCCTTCATTCAGCTATTTTACACAATTGAATTTTGTTAATCTGTAATTATAGGATTCCACACTATATTTTCTTGCTTGGGACCTTTACTTCATTTAAAAACTAGCATAATGAACCGTGCTCTGGAGATAAATCATAGTCTGTAGTGAATGAGCACCACAGCCTTTCCTGTTGCAGAAAGTGAAGAGCACATAGCCAGTGACGCAAGGATCTGCAAAAGAAAACATGATGTTTTTGCAATGGCTTTCTCTTGTGGCAAGTGAATAGCAGAGAAATGGATTTTATCTCCACATGTGCCAGAGAACAGTTGATTCTGAGTATCCTAATTGCATCAAACAAAACTTTTCAAGGCTGCTTCTTACTTGTGAGTTTGTCTTTTCTTTGTGGTGCACAGCTAAGATCCCAGGGTTGTAAACTGGGTAATTGTTAAACAATCGCAGGTCCAGCTTAAGCCACTGGGTTCTTAATCTTGAATTTATGCAGTGCTGTGTAATGGACTGAAAACACAGGTTTCAAACAGCTTGTGTTAGGTACCCAAGTTTAGCTGGTACTTCTTACTCACTTCATGTTCTGTAAAAATGGCAAAAAATATACCCTGAACATCCCAGAAAGTTTATAAATTTAATGCATTGATGTCTGAAGCATTCACACTGTTCTGATAAGCACTGCAGAAAAGCCTATGAAGAAATGAATAATTCTGTTTTCAAAGCAGAATCTGAATAGCATGCTATAAATAATGCCTGGTGAGAGTGAATAATGAAGGGAAAATAAACTATTGAAAGCTACACATTAGTTGAACATTGTTCATTCTATGCACTGAATGAGGTAAGGGTCTTATGGAAACGAGCATATGTGACAGTGTCATTTACAGTTCTACTGTGGTGCCTGTGCACGAAGCACATGAATTACTGTTTCACAGGCAACCACACCATTTTTTGTGCTTGATTAGCAGCCTTTATAATGTAAGCATAGCATAGTTTTTGTGTGCAATAAATAAGTTACATGGGTTTTAACTCATTTGAAGTCCCTACTTCAAAATCTGAAGGCTCCAAAGCCTGTTCAGTTAAAAGGTACTAGGGTTATTCTTCTTTTTCATGCAGGGGAACAATGTATTCTCCCTGCTTTAGTTCTCTGAAATATGTGGACTATTTTGTCTGAAACTGAGAAAGAAAATAAAGAGTCGGCCTGGTGCAGATAACTCATGAGATGAATTTTATTAACACTGTAAGTGAAAACAGAATTTGATCATGGCATGTGCTGGGCAGGGACTTAAGACACCCCTTGGTGACTTCAATGTTTCCTGTTGTACTGCTGTTATTTAGGAACACGGTGGTGGCTCATGCACCTCACGAAGAGCTGGACATGCCAGATTACTCTTTTCATTAGCGGAGTCACCAGTCTTGTTCAAATTTATGTTGTGTGCTGGTGTTACTCACAGAAAGAAAAATATGTGTAATTACTCACCTTCAAGGATAGAGGGGCAGTTTGGTCATCCTCCAGGTGGTGAGGATAAATTACTTGATTTGATAAGCAGGTTTTGTAAACAAATACTGGTTAACACCGATAGGATTTCAAGGAGACTCTACATGGAAGACAGCAACGCACTGTACAGAGATCTGAGCTAGATGGAAGTGAATCATGTGAGGCGTTCAGGTTGCTCACAAGGTTGTTGTGAGGATGGATTTATATCAATTTTGCTGCTGCCTAAATAAATATTAATGATGACACAGGAAGGTGGCAGCAGATGGTGGTCAGTCGGACTTCCCATATGGCAGAAGATAGAGAATTTGGGATTTGCTGAAAGCCATGCAGCCTCAGGGTCATTAAGTAATAAGCTACTCTGCCCACAGCAATAATTAAAGAACACCTACTATTAAAATTAAATTTACTTTTCAGCCTTTTTTAGGGGTACTCTTCAGGTTTTGTCCACTGACAAATGCCGATTCTGCTGTGCAGGGCTCAGGCACTGCCTTATTTCAAGATAAATTCTCTTAAGTGCAGGTATCTTTTACACCTGAATCCTCAGGCACTTGGTTAAAAACCAAACCCAAACCACCATGTCGCACTCGGTTCATTGTTTACTCTTGCGTTCGGTCAGAGGAAGGCTGTCTTGCCCTTTGAGTTTCCTTTGAAGATGGATGAATTCCCAGAGATGTCTAAAGCAAACGAGAGGCCTTTAACTTAACATGAGAACAATGACAATTTAAAAATTTTATAAGGGTGCCAACCATGCTGGTTTAATTTTTGATAAGGGATGATACTAAGTTTGTGCATTTTTAATAGAGACTGACAAAAGAGTCGTTTAAGCTACCTAGAGAGACAAACTTTTACAGCAGGACTGTAACCGATTCAAATGTTAAAGATACCAGGACAGTCTGTCTTAAAAGACTGTCATGAAATAATCACTAGTATTGCTGCATGAAAGACAAAAGATTACTTTTGATTTACAGGTACATTATACAATACTTCTGGATTCTTAAAATTTATTTGGAAATCATTTTGATATTGTGAAAAATGGACATCATAAAATCTATAAAATACCACTCAACACTGCAGGTAAAACCAGAGAGTACGTAACTCTACTGGATTTCTGTTTGTTAAGGGAAAACTTTGATTTTGTTTGATTTTGTACTACCAGAATCTTTTGTTTTTCAGAAAGATAAGTAACTTCACATTAGTAAACTCTTAAGAAGATTATGTACAAGAAAAGATTACTGCTGCCATTGGTACAAATTTAATCTCCAAGTTCATGATATGTGTTATGATCAACAGATCATAACACAGGCATATAAGGCACAATAATATTTAATATTTTTAATTTGGACAGTCTAGCCTTAGAGATTATTCTTGCTTAAGAAAAGCAATGCTTACCTATGAAATATTCATAAGATGAGCACTATGGCAAGAGACAGGACTGGACACTGTTGCTCAAGGTTGATTCAGATTCGGACTCACTTTGGCTAATTTTGGGGGAGTTGAGTCGTAACTGAGACCTATCATCAGCCGTGCATCAGGTGCGCTGGTTGGGTTGAATCGCAAGAAGAGCTCAGCTGATGGGGAATAGGGCTTTCAATAGGGTTTCTGTGCATGCAGGGCCCTCCTGTCTGCCACACTCCCTAGTTGTAAGGCAGTCCCATGGCCTATATACCAACTATCTCTTCTCAGCAGTAGGACACAGCGTATCTGATCATCTGCGTCCTGTACGTGTGTCCACAAGTGGGAGAGAGAGGTCACAGTGCAGAGCTGTGCATGGATTTGATATGAGCCTTGCTGTGGGGAGTGTACAACAGGAGAGAGCTACACAGCTCTCAGCTCTGTGGGTAAGGTGTACAAGGCTGTTGGTTGTCTTTCGTGGGCCTGTTCAGCCCTTTCTCATTTTCCTTCCCTCTCTAAAATGGATCCTGCATAAATTTTCCTGGCCTGGCAAATTTTTGAGAGGCCAATAATGCTGTTAGACCCTAGATGAACATGAATAATAGCCTGTTTGCACAGCTGATAACTGAGCTGTAAAAACGAATCTGCTCCCAGATGAAACTTGACATGCAAAATTTAAGCTTGGGGAGCAATTCTCTGTACAGATTCTGTAAAAAAAATAAACGTCTTGGACTGCTTAATTTTTATTCATCCTTAAAATAATAATAATAAAAAAAAACCCTACAGGAGGGTCAGCAGAGAAAGCTGTGTTTTACATAGAACTTGGAATTAGATTTAAATATAAAATACAGCAAATGTTTAATCTGTAATAAAGTTGAATCTGCTCATTTTGGAGAAGAACAATGGCCAAGGGTCGAAGCTTTGGGTTCTGCAGTTGCCAGATGGGATCATTTCCAAAAGGGAATTTGGATGGTAATCAGTGTCCGCTGGGATCCATGCCCACCGCTCCGAGTCCGCGTGCCACAAAGGAGAGATTAGGGGCAGAATGAGAATGTGCAGGGCTGGCACGAATCAAAGGGACTCCCTGTAAAACCTATTACATCTGCGCTCTAAAAAATGCACAGAGAAGCTGACAGTCAGGAAAACGCAGTTTTGATTGTGCTTTGATGGCTGGGAAGCTAAAATTGTGTGGGTGGGTGGCTAAGGGTAACTCCATGTCCATGCCAGCTTTATTTGACTGAGACAGCCAGAGTCAGGCCAGTTTTCATTGTCCCTTCAGGACTTTGAGAGCAGCAGGATAAATAAAGGAATGAAATGGGGAAATGAATTTATAGACTTTGGTTGTCAAATGATTAACAAAAGGCCCAAACCTTGGTGTTTTGTTCTATTGATTTTGTTTTGGCAAGGCAAAGATAAGACTGTGAACCTGTATAAAGGGAGGTGGCCTTTACTTCCCTCTGTGTCTTTGTGATGGCTGGGTGATTTGCTGAATTGAAGTTTTACTTTCGGACTGAAAGCAGGTGTTACTCTACACTGAATTATGAGATACAACCACTGTGCCATGTTTTTGGGACACACAGAGTTGGCTAGTAATAAATCAAAACAGACCCCAGACATTTGGATGGGAATATCTGAATTTCTCCCATGTCTGCTTTGTAATGGTAAGAGAAACAATCCTTTTCCCAAACCAAGTTTCAGGTGAGCTACAAGGACTTGTCATGATCTTTGGAAGCCCATGTTAGTCCTTGAGGTTTGTGTCTTTTAGCGGGTGAGCATGCCCATGGTTTGGGTCCTAGCCGTCGAAAGCAGCTGAAGTAATCTCATCTGGCCACAGAATGTGTCATTTTCCAGGGGAAAGGGGACAGCGATGCAGGGCTGTGATGTTGGCTGCAGCCCTTTGCTGCTCTCCTCCAGTGCTTCGTGAAGGGCAGCTCGCCTGGTGTTGCCCTTTCTGTCCTCCTAGGGATCATAAGCCTCCTTCACAAATACCACGGCCAGCCTCTTATGACTAGCAGACAACACATACCTGGCAGTCCTATCAAGTGGCACAGGTTATATTGAAACAGAAAAGTTATTTAAGAAATAGTAACTCTGAGATTAGCTTGGATGTGTTTAAGGTTTCTGAAGGGTGAATGGAAGGGAGACAGGGTTTTTTTGGGACAATAGCAGGAGTGTCATGAGTAAAAATTAAAGTGCTTTGACTAAGCACTGTGGGAAGTGCTTGTGGAAGTTCAACACATGTGTCTCAAAAATCTGTGCAAACATACAAATGCATATTGTTCTTTATCAGAGCCATAGGAGAAACCAGGACTGAAGCACAAGATGTGCAGCAAATCAAGGACCTGCTGAATTAGTAGTTGTTGGTTTAGGTTGGTTTAGACTACAAGGATCTATCTGCTTGTATTCTTTCAGGCTTGATCCTCTTGGTTAGCCCTTCACTTCTGTGGAACTGAGAAACACTTTTGCTTTTTAAGAAAGAATTGGGGGTGGGGGAGTATTTTGCAGGGTGTCCCAGTACGGGTAGGAGGGGAGCTGTTTGTGCTTCTAGAAACTATGTCTCTAGGACATGTTATTCTGAAGTTCATCAATCACTTGATGCTTTATGTGATAAGACAAAATGCTACAGGGTTTGTTCCATCAACTGCTATTGTTGCAACATGGTATAATGGGCAGGAAATCTGAAAGGACGTGTTTTCTGAAACTTTAAAAGAACTATAGCTCTGGGAGTGCATATACACGTCTACCACTCATACAAACGTGGATTCTACACACATGGCGTCAGCTCTCTCCTAACATTTGTGAGAAAAGGTTTCTCAACTTCAGAGAAACAAGTTTTTCACAACTAACTCTTTTTCATTACTAACTCTTCTCAAACGTATGGGCAAATGTCAACAAGGCTGCATTTGTGTGACTCTCACATATCTCTAATGAAGCTGTGCATAGAGACACCCAGAATAATTTTATCATTGACTACGCAAAACACCGTGCAAAGTGAGGAGATATTTGAACGTCCGCCATACTTTTGCAAGATGATAATTGGTTTCTTTTTCTCTCCTGGAAAAAAGATCTCCCAGTGTTTCCCTTTTCTTTTTAAAATCCCCCCCTTTCTCTTTTGGGGGGGATTTAAAAAACTAGTTTGAATTTTATCCACTTTGGAAAAACAAATAATTCCACCATGTCCAAACTCAAATCTTTTGGTTATGCACAAGACTCCATTCATTCTCATGTTATTTAGGAATTGAAAGTGATGAGATGGTAATATCTAATGGGATAGTTTTGAAAAAAATTATTAAAGACAAGCTAGTAAATCAAAATAGAAAGCAAGAAAAAACCCATTCAGAATCCAGCCTTGAAAAAATTGCTTTTAATGAGCTTTCACTTTAAAAAAGGAAACAAATGTTGGGTTCATATTCCTTCATAAAGAAAGACGGCCTTGTCAAGCAGCTCTAAGAATTTACAAACTAGATGTCTTGGGCTCTGCTCACCGCTTAGTACGAAGGCAAAGATTCAGCACTAATTTGAAAGCAAGATGGCTTTTCAAGTGTCCTGCTGTTGTATGAAATCCATAGAAAAATAATGAGAAACATTCCATGCAAACATCATCCTAAATTACCATTTGGGTATTATTTTCTCATTGATGTTGTAATTAATGCTAAAATAATTTGTCTGTGAGCCTTCAAGATGCTTAGAGCTTTCCAGAGGGCTGCTAGGAGCTGTGGGAATTTTGCATCTCACAGGACCAGACCTTGTCTCTTCTTCCTCCGTCCATGCACAATACACCACTTCTTTGCAGCACTGGGGCCTAAACAAATAAGATGTGGAAAAAAATGGAGCAAGTGTCTAGCTTACAGAATTTTTTAAAAGGAAAAAAAACCCAAACCCCAGGCTCGGTGCTGCTACTAGGTTTCACTGTTTGTGTCTAAGCCCTTTGGGAGCCATACAGCAAACAGCAGCCTGTGGTACTAATCTGCTGCTTTACAGCATCGGTATATGGTCACTGTAGAGTTACACGAGACACTGTCAACTTCAGTTTTGCTCCAATTCATGATTCCTTTGTTAGTAGTAATAGGATAAATAGTTTGAAGTGAAACATCTTGAAAAAAAATCCCACTGTACTTGTTACTAACTATGGCCTCAAGTCTGCATTTCTGTTAGCTTTCACGGTGATTAGTCACTGTACGACAGCAAAGAGCAGATCAGTCTATAGCAGTGCTCCTCTAGCATGCAAAAGATCTTGCCAGACACCTAATCCTCACTTTTTTCTTCTCGGTCCCTTCATTCTTATGCTCATTAAAATTAATGGAAAAGGTCCCTATTGTGACTGTTGGTTGCACTCAAGGATCTGTTGTCTAGGGATACTACTGTGGCAGGGTGTTCGACCTTGGGATGGGAATGAAGGGCAGAAACCTTCTGTGTTAACTCCTCTCTAGAGGAATAAAAACTTTACCAATGGACTGCAAAGCATCTCTTATCTTTCCCCTACTCCCTTGAAAGAGCTGCTACAGAGAGGCAGGAGTAAGAATATGAAGTGGAAGAAGATGGATTTGAAGCTATGATGGAAAAGTATTATGAGTAATGTAGTACTCTTCAGGAAGCCAGGTTCCCAAGGAGCTGCTTGTCCCAGCTACTTTGCGAACCTTACGTGGCCAGAGTACTGCTGAATGTGCTGGGTAATATTTCAGTTGATTTGCAAGAGGCTTTTAGTCAAAGTGAAGTAACTTGAGATTACAGTTTATTGTATTTTTATATATATATATATGAAGTTCAAGGTAGTGGTTATAACTCAGAATTGGTCTGAACACAAGAATCCATGAGTCACATGCTCAGCTGAGATACACACTGTTATCTGTGCATGTGTGATGCAGTGTGTTTTACATTTAAGTGGAAGTCTTTGTCAGTAAACGTCGGTCTCATATGTGGACAATAAGCATTACTGAGATTTTGTTTGGCCAGCAGTGTGGCAGTGTGATATGATACTCCTCCTTAGGCTTGAATAAAGGAGAACTGAGTGACAGTTTTAGGACAAAAATGAATTATGGCTGCAGAAGTGAGAGATTCTGGCTTATAGAAGAGACGATTCTTGAATGATAAACTGATGGGTTTTGTAGTTTGATTTAAATCTGGTTGTGTGATGTCCTCCTTTCTTTACTAGGCCACGAGCTGGCTAAAAATAAGGATGTCATTAGAAGACTTTGAGTGTGCTAAGGGGGTTAAACTGACCTTTTAGGCATGAAATGAGGAAAAGGAAAGTCCCAGTGGCTGTGAAAGGTCCTTAGAATATGAAAGGCATAGATGGATCCAATAGACTAAGTAGTACAGGGCATGGATTTAAGTAAAAAATATGATAAGCACATCAGCAAAGAGCTTATTTAGGGGGTTGGAGTTGTGTGGAAAGAAGTTGAAGTTGAAAGAGAATAAAATTAAGCTGAGAAACAGAAGAGATTATAGAAGATATCAAACAAAGCATTTTAAAGTAATAAAGTTGCAACAATAAGCATAGAAAAGGGAGATCAGTGTATGGACACCACTTAGTCAGGTACAGATAAAAATACAAAATGGAAAAAAACCCTAAGGAATTAAGAGTACTGACTTGCTTTCACCCACGGAAAAGAAGGTTTGTGCAAATGAAAGGTATTGTGACCTGTCACTGAAAGTGCCTTTACAAAGTGACAGATGAGGGTGGCCACAAAGGTGTAACAGGGCTGGAGGGTAACATGTCAGTGGGCACCGAGGCTACAGTGGCAGTGGTCAGATGCCTGGAATAGGGGAAATTCCTGTAGCCACAGCAGACAGGAGAGGAAGTATTTAAGGAAGTCAATAGGGAAAAACTTTTAATTGAGAGCTCTTGGAAATCAGTCTAGGGAAAACTATGAAAAGAAGGCAAGTAGAAGAAACTTTTCCATGCAGTTTAAAATGGACAGATGGACTAAAGGATCTTAACAGATAAAACTACTAAGTAGAACAGTCTAAAGCAGAGTATTAAACAAGGCACCAACAAAAGTAGGTTTGGTAACCTCAAAAGTATGAAGGAAGCTTTTGAAAAGTGTTAGTCATTTTGAGCACAGTAGGTAAAAACCAGGAGCTATGTAAGAGTCAAAGGGACAAGTCCTGATCAGAAGTGAACATGTATTTGTACTTCACTGAGTTTGTGGCTTGCTTTGTGCCTCAATTAGTAGAAGCAGCAGAAAACAAATTTTCATTTTAAATGTAATATACAATACTATGTCTAGCTGAAAACTCACAGTAGTTCTGGAAGGTAGTTTTATTTTAAAATGTAAATAATATTGCATGTACTGACATATCATTTGGCAGTTTAAGGGATGTGGCTGCTAGTGCATTGGTTCAGCTAACTTTAATTAAAAGGTTTAATTTAAATATTTGTTTGCAAACCATATTATATTAGCATATCTAAAAGCCATGAAGGGACTGAAGGAATTAGATTTGTCTAAGCTGAAAGATAAGACTGAGAAAGTCAGTATAATGGACAGAGGATATTTTCCAAGGTTATTATACAAATAGAGGAGGACAGTTTTTTAAATGTCCAATTGAAAGAAAAATTAAATATATTGTAGAAGGACATTTAAGTTGTTTTGGGAGAAATGGGTGGGGAGCGTTAGTACAAATACCTTAGGAAACCTGCACTCCATGGCTGGAACTGTTTCAGCAGATAGACTGGAGACTTGCAGTGGAAGTCTATGTACGCTAGTCCTGTGCTTTCTCTTCCCTGACAGTTTGTCTTCTTTTTTATTACATTTAGCAAAGATTTTATTGACGATGAAATGAAGTACCCACCATTCTTCCCTACTTGAGAGAGCTCTCTTTGGCTGGGGCTGTCTCTCTGACAGTGATCACAGGGCATCTTCATGCCCAGGCTCTCAGTGTTACACTAAATGAAACCTCCTGTCTGTCTACATCAGTGTGCGTGGTGCTGGTCACCTCACTCGCACAGCTGGTCTGTGGCCTCTTCAGCTGCAATATGGGGAATACTGAAATGCTCCTGGGTGTTGTACACCAGGTGGAAGTGCTTGTAGCGTGTTGTTCAAGATGGACTTTTGGTCTGAACCTGTGTAGTAGTTTTCTGCAAAAACAAGGGAAAGTGTACATACAGTGGACAAAAGCTGGACACACCAGGTGAATTTTCACCAAAATAAGTTTGATGCATTGCTTTTTACATGCTTCTGAACGATTTTTCCAATTCAAATACAATCTGTGGTTGGGAGGGTGTGTATATGCACCCCTGTGTGAGTAAACAACAAAAGAACCTGGTATACTAATACAAGCCTGCAGAAAATCCAGTGTGCAGGGTATCAGCTATTCATCATGGCACTGATACGTATGGATCTAAGTGACCAATTGTTGAAAAACCTAAGTATGGAAAAAAAGATCTGGGTTCTTTGTTAGGAAAAAGATAATTCAGCTATAAAAATCATTTTGTGAAGTAGATAAAGGAAATGGTATATGGGCTGGTTTTGGCTGGGGTAGAGTTAATGATGAATGACACAGAGCTAGCTGATGGGAAGCTCTATAGAAATAGCATTTTACTGTTTTGATATACTTCCTTGCTCTGTTTGTGGCCAGCTGATTTGTGTTTGTGTTGTTTAATGTGCAGCGGTGTGTGACCAGAAGTAGAAGCAAATTAGCAGATTACACATACAGCAGATTATTGAACTGTCCCTTCCTTCTCAGCACTGTGACATGGTCAGAGAGCCTCCTGCTCTCATCTTTGTGCCTCGGGGCTGAGGCTGCCCCATTGCTGGTTGTTCTGCCTGAACTTTTAGGATGACTTTGAATGTTTAGTTAGTAGATAGAGGTAGAACATACCAGTCACTCAGAGAGAAGAAAAGAGTTGACACAGCAGCCTGAGTCTAATTCCTAATAAAAACAATACATAATAGCCAGCAGAAACCCAGTCTGCTGCTGCAGGAGCCCTGTACTAGCCTGGGAAGTGTTAAATAAAGTTGAGTCACCCTGACATTACAGATCGACTGAATAGAAGGAACATGTAGTTCAACTCTGTGCTGGTCTTGTAAAAATTATTAGGATGGCACAGTGTTTTTAAGTTTACTTAGGTTACTTTTAAACTGAAATATTTCTATGCATGGCAAGAGCACACATTCTGTGCTTACACCTGGAGCCAGTAAAGACCAAGCAGGGGCAGAGCAACACGAAGCAGACGTACTTCACACAACAGGTAGAGCTGGGGAACTCCTTGCTTCAGGATGTGACCTCTGATAAAGCTTTTGCTTGCATTGTGTTTGAAAAGGAACTGATACTAATGAAAACTTATTCGGGACTAATTTAAAAAAGACACTAGCACTGTCTCAGTAAGTCCCAAAGCCACTAACGGCTGGAAGATGGGAAACTCTATTGGGCAGCATTGCTGTATGCTGGCTCTGGTCTTAATTCCCTCTCAGGCATCTGCTGTCTGCTGCAGTGTAGGTCAGAATGAGCTAGAGAGACCCTTGGTCTCACCTACCATCACAGTCTTGAGATTAGGAGACAGGCTGGGTTTATGTGTGTCAAATCTATAAGCAAACTCAGTTGCCAACTAGCAAATGCAGTATATTAGCATGGATTTTATATATGATGCTTACTAAATATTGCATATTAGCTGTTGGAGACTCACTGTTCAGCCAAAAATGTCTGTGCTGTTGCTTTATAGATTTCCATACAGTGTGGATAAAAGAAGCATGAGTTCCTGTTCCAGTTTCTGACTCCAGAGGTGATCTCCTGGAAGCAACACACCTTGGGAGGTAAATTAAGAGTCTTAATTAACTATTGGAACATAATGGATAAAACGAGATTTAATTGCTCGTTAAATTTAATACCAAATGGTTTCCCTTGCCCGATTTAGTTTCCCTTCAGCACCTCGTTTCCTTCTTGCCTCTGCAATTCCTTGGAGACACATATGTCCACAAGATGGTACTAGGCTACAAGTAGCCCCCACAATGGCTGGTCAGTGAAGGCTGTTGAAATTCCATGTTGGTCAGGTGTCATCAGAGCAATTCACTCAAAAAAAGCTTATTACTGTTTTCTGTGAGAGGCGTTCAGGCCAGAATACCCGTTTGGGGGTTTTTAAAAATAAAATTCTGATAGGAATCATAGCAAACCACTGCTGTGACTGATGCTCTGCACACTCACACCTGTTTCATACTGGACACCTTCATTATTGATTTCGGAGTCAATTCCAATTTAAACTAGTTTAGGAAAGAGCAGAATGAGGCCAGGAATTATAGTAGTTTTATGAACCTGTGTTTTGGCACATTTAAAAAAGAGAAATTTGACCTAATGTATTATAAACACCTCATTTGCTTTAAGCAATTATTGTAATCTATCACATTGATCCAGCCAACACAAACATGCACTACATTTTGCACGCTAAAAAAATGTTCGAAAACGCTTGAATAAATTAATAGTCTATAAGCTGCTCATGAAATAGCTCAGTGATTAGCTCCTCTCTTCACATGATTCCAACGCATTAGTGACACTGCTGACTAATGACTTGCAGAATTTTTGTTAAAGGCACAGGTGCATTTTTCAGTGGCAGGCCAGTTCTGAAGTCAATGGCATTTCAGGGTTTGAAACTGGGAAGTTTTATTACAGTGTTTGCGTAAAATTAGTGCTTTGTTTTGTTTTGTTTTAAATAACACTCCACATACAAACGTGTTAATCCAGTTGTGACATTAGATTACTCCTGAAAATTATCTTTTTGTAAGATCACTGAAATACTCTTCATCTTAACTGTATGAACTGCAGTGTTAATTACAGACAATGAACCCCTTTCTCATCAGCACTGTGCGAATGGAGGGATAAAGACGGCCCCTGATAGCCTATAAAACACTTCCCTTGTAGCACGGGTCAAACCACCCGTGTTTGCACGGTAGGAAGAGCCAGCCGCTGCTGCGGAAGGAAGTTGTCACCTTTGGCATACTTCGTGCTGGCTTTGCTGGCCTGAAGAGTGTCAAGTGGAGATGACCACGTCAGCGTGGTCGTGATGAAACCCCTCAGTGGGAGATGTAAGTGATGAGGAGAGCACACAGTTGGTGACTCAAGGCCATTTAAAGAGAGTCCACGTGTTTAACTGACTTAATGATGAATGAGGCTGCCATTGTAACTGGGCATACAGAGTGAGGCTCACGACCAGAGTGCGGCCCAGGCCCGTCCATCCCTCGAGATACGGGCATACGGCAGCAGGGCCTGGGCCTGGGCCTGGGCCTGCCCCCGCCTC
>NW_010238947.1:0-2888 GCF_000690775.1 Eurypyga helias | reverse complement strand
AACCATTGTATGATTCTATGATTCAATCTAAAATTAGGACTGTCTCTGACTTGCAAGAGTATGGGCAAAGAGAAAGCCTAGAGAGGAAATAAGAACTGTATGATCTCTTGTAGAAAAGTTACAACATATTTTATAAACTGCTCTTTGTTCTGTGGATGAGAAGAAAAACACTTCTTTTTTTCTTCCATTCTCTCCTTAGTGGATGATTTGCAAAGTAAGCCTGATTCTTACCCGAGTTTCGGGTACCTACCTGTATAGCCTTCGCAGCTCTGATTCATAAGTTCTGTATAGTTGAGATTTTTATACTCTGCTGGTCTTTGAGTTTGCTACCTTCCATGCAATTACAGTGACAAAGATAATTGCTGCCTGAATTACGCAGTAATGTGAGACTGATTTGGTGCAGCAGTACATCCTGTAAATGCAGCACTGTGGTTTCATAGTGTCTCTCAGCTGTAAGCCCAAAACCTTGTGTAGGGCCTAGAGTACTGTTACCTCAGTGTTACTGGTAGTGAGGGGGACTGGTATAGAAAAAGTAAAGGCACCTGATAGGTGTAGTGAGTGGGGTGGGAAGAGAAGAATTTTAAGTTCATCTCTTCGCAGTCATAGTTCTATTTCTGCTACTTTTGCCGACGTCTCAGATTGTGTTGGAAAAAGTCTGTATTTCAGAACATACTATTGCTTTCGATCATAGGTATATGTGTATTTTCTTCTTTAAAACTCAGTAACACAGTTTAGTGAAATAGACTGTAATGCTGATTTCGGCCATTGCATGCATTTGATTATTGTAGTGTAAGATTTCACCTGCATTTCCATGATAATGCAATTGTGCTTTGCCGTAGTTGCAGGTGAAGGCATAGTTCAACAGGTTTCCGAAATGTGCACGATGGCTGCTGGGCCTTTCAACTCTTAATTTTGAGACAGTAAGTCCTCAGGCATGTTTCAGAGTTCATATGTCATTCAAAGAACATGCCCTATTATTTATAACCTTTATTTCAACAAAGCTGCTGTTGAAATGTTGCCTGTCCTCCCATTTCTTTACCTCCCTTTCCTAGTGTTACACCCACATGCTTTAACTGTGGCATCTATCTTTTCCTTTTATAAGGATTCTTGGCTCATGTGTTAGACTTTTCAGTTAGAAAACTATTCTTTACTTACTAGAATGAGTATGTTTTTAAAAAGGATCAGTTATTCCACATAAATGGTGCAGTCATGTTTCTATCTGTTCCTTTAGAATAAATTAACATGCTTAGTAGTGTAGACACTATGCTGAAAAGAAACAAGATCTTTACGTGAGGGAACAAAGTCTCTGTAGCTTTTTATTCACCATCTAGTTTGTGGATGCTGCTTGAGAATTTAATTTCATTGCACTGAAGTTATCCCTTGAAGTAACAAGCCAATGTTATGTATAATAATAGTTGTAGGTACAGGAAAGGATGAGTAAAGTAGATCTCCTTAGAAACCTGTCTTTAAGCAAAAACATTACAAAATGTCTCCTGAGTATTATTTTAACCTGAAGACTAAAAGTATGTCTGCCTTTCCTAAAACAGTAAAAGGGATAAATTTTTGGTAAGCAGAAGGTATCAATTCTATTGCATAGTTCAGCCGGTAAGCAGCTGATAATTACTGTACTTCGCAGTAATGGCATCAGTGAATGGTAGGTTCCTCCAGGCTGCTGAAGTTAGCAAGTTGAATAGTGTAGCAAGTACAAGTAGCCTCTCTTCGGCATCCCTGTGTTCTGTCCTTTTCCACCTTGCATCGAGTGCAGTAATATTTCGCCAAGTTTTGTTCCCAGTGTTTCTGTAAATGTAGTGAAAGTGCCTTGTCAATTGAAGTCAATTAAAATGCCTGTCTTTGCTAGGAAAGTAGTATAATAGGCATCCTAAAATGTGATAGAAGATAGCTAGGTGCTGGGATGCTGTTGGAGCCCAAATTCTGCAAGAAGCCAGAAGGACATTGGGAAAATTGACTTGTGCTATATGTTGAAGGAAGTTCTCTTTAAAATAGAGTTAGGATGGTACTTATATCTGCATTAAATGTGATAGAAGATAGCTAGGTGCTGGGATGCTGTTGGAGCCCAAATTCTGCAAGAAGCCAGAAGGACATTGGGAAAATCGACTTGTGCTATATGTTGAAGGAAGTTCTCTTTAAAATAGAGTTAAGGTACTTACATCTGCATTTACATCATGTACTGCCAGTTGAAATTCTATTCCTAATTAATATTAGGAATTAAGATTAATCCTAATTAAGATACTGTGATGGTCCTGATTTAAGTAACAAGCGCTTAATCATAAAAGCTACATGTGCAAAATATTTAACTGAAGACTATCCCTATGTTGGCTGGGTGAATATCCTGTTGTGATCTGTTTTTTCAGACACCAGATTGCTCCTTCATTTTGTAGAGATGTTACTCTGATATTAGTCCCGAGCAGCATACAGTATCTTGTCTGAGCAAAGATGTTTAGAAAAGTATGAACTATGGTAATATTAAATTTGTGAAAAGCCGTCTCAGTTTCAAAAATCTTCTTCAGGAGGAAGCCAGAAGAGTAAAATACTCGAAAATGCTGTGTTAAGATGGCTGTGTTGTCATATGTTGACTGTGAAGATAGCATTGATTCACCCTCGTAGACCAGGAAGATGTTCTGTGAGAACCTGAAGCTGTTGAATTAAAGTGGAAAGGGCGAACAAAATAGAAGTCTGCAAAGACAGAGGGCTTGAACTGGTTTACTAAGGGCATTAAAACCCAAAAACCTTGCACACTGAAAGTAAGAAACTTGCCAGAGTCACTAGGGCTTATAGGGAGCTATGAAAGAGCACCCAGGAGAAGTCGGTTCATGTAGTAAAAAGTAAGTGAACTAAGCTAAAACTAGGTGCAAGGTCCTGCACCTGGG
>NW_010238946.1:2683-6847 GCF_000690775.1 Eurypyga helias | reverse complement strand
GCCGGGAAGGGCGAGCCTCGCCGGGCGGGCCTGGCGAGGAGCGCTCGGGGGGAGCGCTGCCGCTCAGTGCGCCCGCGGATCCGCTGACTTCTTACAGATTGATTTAACATCACAAAGAGGTGCTTGGGTCCGTGACTTAACCTGAATGCTGTGGGAAATCTTAATAAATTATGTATGAAGCAGTGGGTCCTTTCTTTCCCTTTGTCAGACACGCAGCTTTTATTCTAGTAATTAGGTCATTGCCGGCAGAACGCTCCTTGCTGTTGCAGAAATGTGTAGCGATTTTCAGAAGACGCATCTGCTGCCGAATTATTTCATCCTGTTCGTTGGTTGGGTCAAGATTTAAAATTCTTCCTGTTGGCTTTCGTGGAGGACACTGGCTATGAGCTGTAACGAGCATTTTTCATTTGGTAGGATTCTCTTCAGTGCATCAGTGGAGCTCAGTTTTGACTTGATTTGGAGAGTCATATGCTGAAAGATGCCTTTTAAAGGCGTAGCAAGAAACGTACATCTTCTTAGTTTGCATGGAAGACATTTCAGTAAATTGCTGTGCGTACATGAATAATAGAATATAGATCAATTTTGGTTTATAAATACTTCTCTGCTGTTTGTTCTGTTAAAAATGCCCCTTAATGTTCTTTCTACTCTTCTTCCTGTGTAGTTGATTTTTCTGTTGCTTCTAATGCAGTTAATATTCATGAATATTTTGTCAAAATTACATTTTTTTTAAAATACACGTAAACAAACATAGCTGCTGAAAGTAGTTTCCTGGATCCAGACTTTTCTGTATGTTTAAGGAGGCTTAAAGTACGTGGTGAAATATTTTTTTTCCTCCTTTTCAATTCTGTTAAATACAATGATGCACAAAAAAAAAGGTTTGATGAAGACAAGTCTAACTTACTGACTTCAAATTTCTGCCTCAGTATAATATACCCTCAAAACATTTTCTATACATACCATAATTTATAGAATCATAGATTTCCTGTCAGTAAGAGAGGCTTTGGATGATGCTGAATTTTAAAACATTTGAGATGAGGACTTTAGCTTTTGGAGAACTTGGTTTTAAAAGGTAAATTGGTGATGCTAGATGTTTCCCCTTTAACGTTCTGAATGTTCGTTACAGTTGCTTAAACATTGGAAGATAGAATAGATGCAGAGGTGGTTGGAAAGAGAGTGACGAAAGCAAAGTAGTTGATTATTATGGTGATGCTTCTTCCTGTATCTTTCTCAGTCTTTTAAAAAAAACAGTATAATTTTGAGTAATGAGTAAAGTAGTTCCTGTAAGAAACTGTAGTCACACTCTTTAAAATGGCAGCTTGAGTAAAAGATTACTTTCAAACATAATACTTGCTTTATGAGTGCAGACTTCCCTAAACATTATCTCTCAAATGCTATCAAGAGACTTGCCAAAACCTTTGTACAAAATGTTGGGTCATGGTAAATGTTCTGATACATGTTGTCATAATTCACTATTAGTATAACATCAGCATGGGATAAACAGTAAAAGTTAGAACTTAATATGGTTAAAATTGTTCCTTTCATCTCTGAATTGTTGGATTTCAGTATATGGCTTAGTTGGTAAAATGTGTATGATGATGAAACGTGATTAATTTTTTTTTATCAGTGTAATGAAATTCTATTACAAATAAGCTATACTACTAAGGATATGCCGTGACAATGAGTTATTGTCAGTGAAGACCAAGTCTCCACCAGTGGTTTTCCAAAATTCGTGCAGGACCTGTGTGAACAGATGCAGATGCATTTCCTACAAGACAAATGGTCTTCTGTTCCCTACAAGTGCTGAAGGGAACCCTGAACGTGACCCTGATAGGCCATCCAATAAGGGAGAATACTACTTTGCTATAAAATAATAATTTTTTTTTCTAATTAAAGCTGATTTATTTCATGTTAATGGTTTTGGGTTCATGTTTTCAGTTAAAATAGGAAAATAAAGACCTGTCTCAGACTTTTTAACAGCTTAAACTTTCTAGAATTGAATCCTTACAAGATTATGGGAAATACAGGATTAAACAGGAGCAAGTTGTATGCAGTGAGGGCATACACAATTAGCCCTGAATAGCAAAGATGATCATCGTGAAGAATGAGTGTTCAGGCTTGTGAATCATCCCTGGTCCAATATAGGTTATGATTCAAATGATGTCTGGACTGCTTTGTGTTCAATATAGTATTTAAATGCAAATCATGTTTCGTATTTTCACAGTCGTATTCTGAATGCAGCATGACTAACCAGCTAAGGAACTTCCCAACCCAGAATTATAAAGGATGAAGTGGGGCTTTTTTCTTGGCAGTGTAATAAAAGATGACCTTGACTGTTCATAGCCTAAAATGTATGATTTCTTGATTTCGCTCTTTTTTATATTAGTGGGGATGGGGTTTGGATTGTTAGCATTCTTTAGTAAAATTCTAAACATAGGGTCATCTCTATTTCTTACACACATATACTTGACCCCTGTCATACATGACCTGTAATGAGGAACACAGGCCTAGGGTTCAGACTATTACCTTCTCTTTCCTTCTCCTGCTGGTCTTTTAAGGAGTGCAGAGAACATGCATCACTTACTGTTTTGAACCTTCACCAGCCAAGTTTTGGTTAGGAAGAACAAATTATGCTGCTTCTTTTGGTTGGTGACTAGAGGCTGAGTATTGAACTTCAGGAGGTGTCCCAAAATATAACAGTGGATTGAAAGCTCTTGCTAATTTACAAATTCATTTATGGAACAACAAAACCAAAAAAACCTCTCTACCTTATCCCCTCCAGTTGAAAGGGTTTGGGAGGGTCAGGTATAGTAACGGTTCAATGTTTTGCCCTGCTGTTCATAAAGATAACCTTCATGCAGAAGTGGATAGAAAAACTAAGCAGAAAATCCTCTCTGCAGCTGAGGTTTAGAGAAAATTGTGTGGCCTCCTTTTAAATGGACTAACCCTTTCACACTTTGAATTAGGATAACTGACAACAGTAATGGCTTTTCATCTGGCCCTGATTTTTTTTCTACACAGCTAAAAAACCCAGGAATTCCGCGGGTACCAAATATAGAGATTATCATTTGGTACAATTTGAGGCCAGTTTTTTTTCAATGTCAGCTTATTCAAATTTATTAATAGGTGCGGAGTTATGTAACTCACAGTTCACTTCCTGATATCAAAGTCCTCGTTGCTAAAACAAGCTGATGAAGAGCAATTTTCTGTGACGGCTGTTTTCTACTCCTTCCTGCATCCCTCTGATGACCTGAGCATGCTAATGCAGAACGAATGAGAACGCCGACAGAAGGTACCAGATCTGCTGTTCTGCGCACAGGCAATTCTCATTCTTTACCAAGTGTATTCTCAGTTCTCTTTAACCACACCCGAAACCTTACAGCACTTTCAGACTTCTCATATTTGTGTGCCCACAGAGCCCAGATGAGGAAAAACCCAAACAAAATAGCCTCCCTTCTGGGTGCTACTGAGGACAAGTTTTGTGGCTTGTTCTTAAATGCAGGCAGGGATAGAAGGATTAAATGTGCTGTCAACAAAAGGCATTTTAATAAAGCATAGGCTTATCGCTAGTTGGAAATAACGTAGTTGTTCAGTGTGATGCTGGAGAAGGCAGAAATAACATTTTTACTGCTCTGACTGGGAAGAGTCAGGATAATGGGGTTTTATGATCTGAGGCTGATGGAGTATTTTTCAGTGTGTAGCAAAGGAGAGCATTAAACAACGCCGGTGAAGGATAAACATTTTGAAATTGGCAAGCGTGGAAAGCTTATCCCAAACTGAAATGGGCAAGGCAGTCCTTGGCCCACTGATAATCGTTTTTGATAAGTTTTGAAGCACAGCACTTGGAGTGCTGGTATTTTGCCAGAGTTGAAAAAGGACAGGCAGCAGGAGATTTCCATGCAGACTATTTAACCTGAAGACTAGCTTCAAACAACATAATGGAAAATCCAATATAGGATTCAGTCAACAGAGAAATTAAATTAATGCAAATTGGCCTGGTTTGGTACGTTCAGAGTAGGAACGGCCAAAAACGCCTTCACTTCGTTCTCTGGAGTGTATTGATAAAGGTAACTGTATGAACTTGGTCCGTTTAAGGCTGCAGTTGGTAAGTGGAGCTGGCTTACCTTAGAACAGCTGTGCTGGATTTTTTTTGCCCCTGTCTGTCAG
>NW_010238946.1:0-2641 GCF_000690775.1 Eurypyga helias | reverse complement strand
GTTAATGGCCCGGCATGGTAAATTAAACCGACACCTATTTCAGATTACCTTGGTAGGCGGGCAGTAATCTGCAGTGGTTTGAGGCAGCTGCCACTTGAGCAGCTGAGCCCTTCTCCCTTCCCTGGGTGGGAACCTTGCGGAGATGGGTAGGGCGGACAGCTGGGGCAGGCAGCCTTGCAGCCCTCCCAGCGTTAGCACTAACCGCTTCACAGTCTCGTGCTTCAAAAAAGGTCTCCTTTTAAACATATTTAAGATAAACTAATTGGAAAAAATTTATGACTGTGACTTTTTTCCCCTGAATTCAGTGTGATGTGCCCTGGAAGAAGCAATTCCCTGTTTCTCAAGTGGGAATGAATGGCAAAAATTAACAGAATAGTAAAGAATAGTAAGGACAAGATACTAGGCTCAGCACCGAAGGGTTAACTAAAATTTGTGGATGTAAAAAAAAAAAATAATCAAGAGTTTATGGTTCTTTCCAACATTGCTAAATTATAATATAGATATTCATTAATTTTTGATGGACTGATTGCAAGTTTTTATATTAAGATAACCTACATTGTGAAAAATCGTTAGTTGCAGAGCACAGGAGCACATCTGCTTACTGCTGGTGGTGGTAGAATGCTACCTTCTGTTTGCTTATTGAATGTCTGATTTACTGCTCTCAACAAAGTTTGTAATACAAAATCGATTACATGAACAGAAGCCTTGGTTGTCACTGGTGGCTTTGGGATTGGGCCTTATTTAAGAACGTAGTTTTGCCATTTTTTTCCCACTTATTTTGATGTCTGATGTAGGCATAGAATTTATTTGCTAACAAAAAAAATCCCCAAATCACCCTTAGGCAGTTACGGTGGGTGTCAATAATTATTTCGTTGAAGATTTCTAAAATTGAAGCAAATCGGTTGTTGTTATCTAAAAATGTTATCTAGCTTTGTATATAGATAGTGCCAGATCTGCCTCTATTGTTGAGAAAACCACATGGTGAGGTTTTATATCTTCAATTATTCTTAGCTGCTCTTCTGAAAAGACTAAGACTCATTTGTTCTACAGAAGTTGTTTTATAAAAATACGGTGCTGTGGTAACCATGATAGCTTTTATGGATGAAAAAATAGTAACGGGAGGCTGAAATATTTTCATAAGGAGATCTAATTAATATGTGACAAATGAGTGGGGTTCTTAAGTAGAACTTCTTTAGGGCATGTTGAGTATAAATTCTTACAGATTTCAAAGAAAAAGGCTCTGTTCAATTAAAATTTCTAAGTTTTAAGATAATACTGCAGGTTTTTGTGTCTCTTGGGATTTGAGACGAAGAAGAGTGCATCTAAATTCCTGATTTTTGGACAGTTGTTATTGGTATAGTTTCCTTAGTGTAGAAGAATGCATATCTAAATCGTAACAGTATGTTTGCATAAATTTAGGCTTCTCGTTAATTTTGACTTTAGTGTGTAAAAGAGTTACTTCCAGCTTGAAATTCTTCTTTGAAGTGTATATTCATGCAAAATGCCGATTCATTAAAGCATGAAATTTCCTGTTGTAAATTCACCTTAACTTTGATAGGAGATGGAGAAGAAACTTCTTAATGATGAGAAATATGGGTCAGGGAAGTAGGAGACCTAGATTTTACGGGCTTCTTACAATGAGGGAATTAGATTGCAAAGTTTCTGTATTCCAAGAGGGTTATTTCTTGGAGTAAATCTAGAGGAAGGGGGCTTCCATTCCTGCCGTTGAGTGTTGGCCATTTCAAGAAGAAATGCAGTTAGAGTGCAAATAGGAGCTTGGCTGAAGCACGGTAGTGAACGTAGTGACTGTGGGTTGTGCTACACGCGTTGTATGTTTTGTCTTGGGCTGGCTGAAATGTGAAATGGGCATCGGAACCCGGAGTCCCTCCTCTTTCTCTCCACTCCCCACACTGCAGTGGTTTCATACAGGGTGAAGAAGAGTCATTTATTCTTGATTGAGCTGATTCTGGCCCCAGTGATCTTGAACATGTCTCTGTGTGTATGTGCCGTGGTACGGCTTCAGGCTGGTGGGCCATGTGTGAACTGTCCCTCGCTTTCCTTTGGACTGGTTACTGGTCACTTCTGCTGTGAATTAGATGACACAGAGCTGTGAATCCTGTCTAGCCAAGGCAAGTGTTCTGACCACTGAGAAATTACAAGAACGGGATGCAGTGATAAAGTAAATTATTTTCTTAAACACGGAATTAGTGACATAATAGAAATTAAGTAATTTTTTTGTACTCAGATAACTCAGAGCATAAATCCAAGGATTAGTTTTAGGACCTGAACTCTGATCTGATATGTCTAGTTTGAGACTATTGCTAAAAAGCTGTTTCCAGAAGAGAGGCAGATTTTAATTTGAGGGTTTTAGCTCAATAATCGTAGAACAGCTTGTGTGTAATGGAGCTTTGTGATTTCACTCTACAAACTTAAGTGCCTGAGAGGTGTTGTACTGTTCAGTGTCAGAAAGCCTGAGCTGCTTTGTGGTCATGCATTGCCTGTGTCTGTTTCCCCCATTTGAAAATTAAATAGTGCTATCTTTTGTGAAATGCTTTAGCATTTCATTATTTCAGGAGAAGATGATACCAGTATCTTGGAGCTATGAAAATAATTATAGTGTTCTGGCAGCCCAGAAAGCCAA
>NW_010238945.1:0-16840 GCF_000690775.1 Eurypyga helias | reverse complement strand
TGGCTGAACCCAGCACACATTCAAACTGCACAAAGTAAGGATGGTATCAGCTAAACAGAAGGAGTCACTTGATTTATAACTGAATTTAAGCCTGTCCTGAAAATAAACCAGAGAGTGGAGGACAGACGTAAACATGCTCAGGTCCTTTGTGATCTTTGACAGCCTAATGTCATATTTGCCTGTTCTACTATTGATACTTAACTCAGCATTTTGTATAGCATCCCTTTTCTATTAAATATATATAGAAAAAAAATGTACTGTCTAGTTATCAGTAACCAGATGTCACAAGCAATGTATTCTTGACAAGACTTATAACATCTGATATCACCTGCAGCAGTATGATGGCCTCATGCATGTGTAAAACTCTGGAAAAGAACACCAGTTCCTGTCAGCTGCTATTTCAAATGTCCTGTGCAGGACTACATAATTCAAAAGTGCTTCTTAGCATTTTTATACTCTGAGGAACATTAGGAAAACCTATTTACATTTACAACATGATGCTTTTTAGATTACCGTTATTATTATTGTCTGCAGTCTCTAACTGCAATGTGTGCATCATGCCATTTAGACTCAAGTCCCAATAGTCTTTTAAAAAATATTTACCCATCGAGCAGCGAGAAGCAAAGAACAGGAAGGCAGATATTTGAAAAGTTACTGGGATGGAATGGTAGAGTTACGGAACTGGACTCCATGGAATAAAAGCATCTGCTCACCTTTTATATTCATACCCTATTTAAAAATTTTATCTAATAAATAAATAAATAAAATCAATCTTTTTTCATATTGGCAAAATTAGTCATATTTTTCTGAATTTGGTACTGATCTCAAAATCATTCTTGGATAAAGTTACTCTCTAAAATGGATCTTTTAAGCGTCTTCATTCTTACCTCTTGGTATCACAAACATTACGTGAGATAGCTATAAACTTTAGAAGGGTTGTAGTTCACTGTGCTGCATTTTGTGCTAAACGTTTTGACATTTTCATCAGATCTCATTCTTATTTTATTGCTATCGGGTTTTTTCCCTGTTCTGATTGTAACTTCATTTTAGAAGCACTTACTTCTTCTGTTTGTTAGCTTTCTATGTATTCTGAAAGAGAACTGTGCACAAGCCCAGACCCAAACACACAGAAATTCAGGAAGGTTCAAACCCACAGCTAAACTTTGAGACATGTCTCTCTCTCTTCATAGCTAACTGCTTTCCTTCCTTCACCTAACACCACTTTGGGACCATACTAAGTATGGCAGAAAAATGGACTGGGGCAGAGGATAGTGTTGGCAAGGCCTTGACCATCTTAAGGGGTAGTACAAGCAGAACACTGTGAGTGTACTAAATTTAAAGGAACACTTTATAGAGACAAAGGGGTCCACAAACACACAAGCGACCTCCAGGAGAAGAAACTTTGTGAAAATTACTTAAAATGGTGTATCAACACATGATTAAAATGGTGAGGCATGTTCAGAAAATACGGGATAGGCTTAAAAGATAATTTTTTTAGATGTCTTGTCTCTTGATTTCAAATATTTACATGTCAGTTGTGCCATGCTATCCACCCATGCCACTCAAAACTGTTCTTTATAATCAAGAGAATACAATCTTTTTGCTTTTAGCAAATACTAACTCTTCTTTTTAAGTGACTAAATTCTCATATATTCAGTTGACTGAACTTCCCAGTGACAAGACGTTACTATCACAACAAACAACAAATATAGTAATAAAATGGCAAGGGTTAAAGTATAGAAATTATTCTGACTCAGAATTCTTTGTTCTGATTTGGATTGGAATATTATGCAGTTGGGAGAGAAGTCCTTGTTTTTAATTTATTTATTTATTATCCTAGCTTAATGCTGCTTTTTGCAAACATTCTCAAAAGCTTTCTTTTCAGTTCTGCTGTGAAACAAAGAAAAGAAAAATTGTAGACATCATTGTCACAAAACGGAATTGTCAGCTTTGGTTAGCAGATGCATATTTCATCTCCTTGTCCCCTTCGTTAGTAGTTCTTTGTAGGAGTAGATAATGAGCCACTATTCATATGGTACTTTGGAAAGTGTATAAATGTTATCTTTTATGGGAATAAAAAGAGTTCCTGAGTCCAGTTCAAAATGAAAACACTATTTTAATGGAAAAAGACTTCAGTAGTGGGGACATAATAACTGTAAGCCTGGAGCAAGTTTATCATTATGAAAAAATATACTCACTTTTCCCAGTAATTCTCTTTCATTAAGGCAATCTTTGGCATGATGATGTTTTACCTTGGCAAATCTACCTAGGTTTCCCACCTTCACAAATCTTGTTCCTTTGAGACAGCTCTGTAATGAGGGTGAAGTGTTTTTATTATTGGTTTTGTTAATCATGCTTCCTGCATCCCGCAAAGTGCTTCTTATTCTAAACTCTGCCAGAATTATTGGGAATTAATCAATACTTGTTACCAATCATGATCATAGCTGTTAATCACAGTTGTAATTACCAATTGATTAATTAGTGTAGCCATGTTCAAAAGTCAGAAGTCATTAAATTTCCAGTACATGTAACTTTAAATTCAGCCTAATATCCACGAAGTTCTACAATTACTTTTCAACCTACCATAATTTATTATACATTGCTTTTTATTAATAACTTTTATTTATTATAGTGTTTTCCAGTAACCCAAACTGGATTCCTAGTCTATATATAGTTTCTCATTGTGTACCTACTCTAAATATAATAATTCATTAGAATTTCTAATAATAAATGATGATAAGGTCAGTGAAAACCCAACCTGTACATGTTTGGGAACCTTGCTTTGAATTATCCTTTCAGTGTGATAAATGCCTTAGCTAAAGAACAATATTTGGGTGTATTCCAGAGACAGATACACTGAAGTTATTTACTTTCTTCTGCTAGTGAATGCAATTTATATTAGCAAAACAGCATTTCATTCTATTAACTTGGGTACTGGCTTATTTTTACTGAACAGTGCATACCATCTAACTGCTAATTCATTGACCTTTTTTCTCCATAGTTCCAACCAGAAGAATCTGAATCCACTGCCTGACGTTTTAACAGAGTGAAAGGAGCTATGTTACCAGTTACAAGATAAACATATTTTCTTTCTGCCTTCTTATTATTTAGAAGATTTTTTAAAACCTCCTGGTAAAAATACCAGTCTGCCTTCTGCTCTCACTACTCCATTAAAATCACTCATACTAAAATCCAAAGTTCAGTCATATTGTCTTGTTTCATCTGCCTCCATTTTGACACGTATTGGTATTATGCCTTACTCTTGTCCTCTTTTTAAACTAATTTTGCCTGTTTAACATACTTTTTTTTCCTTCTTTTAAGATAATTTTGCCTGTTTAACATTGCCTTTGTTAAGAGGAAGGCCATCGACACAGCTTCTGTCAGACAATCCTTTCCTTATTCCATCTTTCTCCTCTGACTTGTGCAATCAGTCTATGCAAATAGCAGATTACTTTGGCACTTGCTCAAGCCCAGTCACTGTGGGAAGCAAAGTTAAGACTTCATAGATCACTCCACCAATGCCCATCAGTCTGGATTTCCTTTATACAGACTCGTGGGTTCATGTGGGACCTGCTATTTCCACATATAACCATAGAGTCTCTCTACAAACTAGCATTTGGTTTTCTTGGCACCACCTAAATTATATTACGTTTCTTCAGTCTCTCACTCAGTGTTTGACTTTTCATAAGACCTTTAAGGTCTAATATTGTAAGCTCTTATTCTAGTGACTTTAATTCTCTGCAGCTACTCATATTAGAAATTATTTAATATCAGCAAACCAAAAATCAGCTGCACTTGTGTGCCCCAGAATAACTAGTGAAAACTATTCAAAACCTGTAACAGGCTGTTCCAGCCCATGTGGAGCTCCTGAAATGGGATGGTCATTCATGATGAGGAATTTGGGTTGGGGTTAACACTTCATAGACTTAAGAGTGTCAGGGCCCTGTACACATCCCTCTTCTCCTCAGGGTTTAGCTGCAAGGGCCAGGACCAACATAGAGATTGGGCAGCTGGGAGCCTTGGAAGAAAGACCTAGAAAATGCCTCAGTCAAAACTGACTCCCTTTCCCCTGGAAGCTGCTTAAGATGAAGTTCTCACCTTACCCCTGCACAGCGGGGCCTCTGCTTGGCCTGTACACCCCAACCTGGCAGCCAGATTTGCTGACCTGAGCTCAGAACTGACCCATCACTGCAGACCTGCCAAGTAATCAGAGCTCCCAGGTGGCCCTGGCTACCATCAGCAGTTGCTCTGCTCTTGCTGCTCTGGCAGGGGTGGGAGGGGTTCATCCTATGCCACCACACTGCCACTCGCTGTTCACCATGCACCTTCCCACAAGGGGCCCTGCCCTTGCTGTTACCTGACAGTGGAAGTGTCCTCATTTTCGTTGGGTTCAAACACACGCTATTCTTCATGTGAGACAGTACAAACCCCAAGCAGCTATAAGAAGACTAAACACAATCTCACTACTTCATTTGTCTCATAATTTGAGTTCATCTTTCGATTTTGGAATACAACTTGACTTGTCAGGATGTGCCTACCCCACTGCTTTTCTGCCAATGACATATCTACTCTGCAGCCAGATTTTCTTTCTCCTACTTCCTTTTCCCATCCTCCTTTCTCCTTTATAATCACCAGCTCCTTTCTGACTTCAGATGCAATCAGAGATCTTTTACCTGAGGACCATCTCCTGATAATGTTTAGACATGGGAAACTGATATACTGGTCCTAATCATCTCCTAATGAAAGAATGCAGTATTTGAATGTACCATCACCAGTTGCACATCGTATATTTCATTATTCCCAAGCAAAGCACAAAAATTTTTTCCAATCAGTTCTTATTACTTTTCAGTGTTAGAAAAGAATATTGGTGAAAACTGCTCCAATGTTTAAAATAGTGTGCAATGCCACTAATCCTGCTCAGTGACCAAATGAAAATAATACTCTGCATATATACATATCTGCCTGCCTTATTCACCCTGAGTAATCAAACAAGGCTCAGATAATAGGTAAGTGCAAAATATTCTCATGGAAGAAAATGTTGTAAGAAATTTTAAAATCTATTACCTAGAGACAGAAAAATGTATTTCACTTTTTATTTCATAGACTATATATTTTCCATATGCTAAATACTGTTTAACCATCTGATGAACACCAATATGAAATAAATTTACTTTATGCATATTGGTAATACTTAAGTATTTTAGGAGCATCAAACATGTATTTTAGGTCAATTTAAAGATGGTTAAGTGAAGCTAGACCTTACCCTCCTATATGCATCTGATCATATAAAGATCTACCAACGAATTGAGGCATTGTACCACTCTTCCAGAGCTAGGGATTTTTTTGTTTTGTTTTGTTTCAGATGTAGTTATAGTATCACACAGCCTTGTTTTCTCTTACTTTTCAACTAGATAAAGCATAGTAACGAAAATAGAAATTATTGAAAATGTAATGGTTAGATCATTTGGATTTCTTGATAGTGTTACACATTATATCTGTATTAAAAGCAAACAGCCTTAGCATGAATAATGGTTTCTTACAAAGAATACCTAAGAAATTAGAGGCTGTTAGCCAGGTGCTGAACAGCTCTGCAATATCTCTGTGAGTCCTGAAGTTAGGCTATATCTGCTTTTCTCACTGGATCTCTGTTACTGCCACTGATGTCCATCCTAAGTGCTGACACTACAGCGTGCAACTTGCTAAGCCATGCAAACTTCAATGCTTCTGGGAGCAGAATAAGAAAGGTTATGCATTGTTAAATGTGTCGCTTATTCAACTCCCCTTTTCCTAAGTACAATTTTATAGTGGATGTCCATTCAGCCTCACATGGACAAATAAGAGGGTTTTTTGTCACAATATCCATCTAAAGGATGAGGTGTCATGGTCTCTTGGCAAGTGCCTACTTCCATGGCAGAGCAGTTTGATTTGCAACAGTTATAAAACAGCTATTTCTGACCCTAGAGCATAACAGAGTTAATTATGGCAGTAAGCAGTTTGGAGCAACCAATTTATATTGTGATGCTTTAGCTGGTGTAAGAAAGAAGAAATTTGTCAAAATATACTAAGACAGCTCCTCCAAACCTTGCATTATTTTCTAAGTCAGCAGTAAAAATCTTGCTTTGTTATGACAGAGAGAAAATATAATCAAGGGAAGGTGCAACTCACTTAATCTATATATACTTGTCCTTAAGGTCATACTTCAGTCCCAAAGAGTGCTAGCTGACAGGCAAAATTTGTTGTGCAGAGTCTTTCAGAAAAAAGAAAAACATTTTCTGTTTGTTTTCATAAGAACTGCAGGTTATAGAATGATGGCCTTTTGGCAAGGCTAGAGAAGACCGTCAAAGTTAACTGTGTATTAAACGAAGCACCCTGACTTTTACCTGCTGCTTACTTTATCTCTTATCATCAGCAGGTAGAGGTACTAGTGATTTAAGTCAGCTTTTTTCATCATTCCCTGGTTGGTAACCCCCTTGAATTTTTAAATAAGAATGAAATGTTATTGACAGGAGTGCACACTTCACGTGTATATGCTTTGCAATGGTTTACTAGAGAACATTTAATCCTTAAGGGCAGAGCAGAACAATAGATAGTAGGTTCTAGCAAAATTTCTAACAACTCACTTCCATTTCATGGTTCCCATAGTAGTTGCTACACAGAAGTCGAGAAAATTAACCCAAGCTGTACCAAGACATCATCAGGCTGAATCTGTGTGTGGTATTTAACAGGATTCTGTTTGTCTGGAAGTTTCGACTCAGCGTCTTCAGTCAAACACTTGTTTTCTGTTCCATTTCATCAAATTCTGTGTACATAACAAATATCTGAGGCTCTCTATTTAAAATGCTCACTGTGACACTAACTTTGTGTTTGGATGGATCATTACCTATTGTCTATATATTCATTTGCTACCCATCTGACAGATGAGGAAGGAAAAAGAGTATTCAGAACAGTGAAACGAACATTTGCTTCTGTCAGGTCACACCCATAAGACTAGATAGCTGAAAATATGAGGTGGGAAAAATGAGTCAGTTCCTATTTACTTTGTTATTATTTCAATCCTTTGTTTGTCCCTTACAGGCTAACTATCCCTCTTGCCTTTCTGTTTTGCAACAAGTCTAGAAGCACTGCTGTAGACCTCAGTCCTCACAGTGGTATGTTGTGTATGACATTGTCTCTAAGAAACAGAGTGACACTAACTGCATATATATCATCAAGAGATCACAAGACACCATGCAACTTTTGCCAGTGACTAAAACATCATAAATTTAAGTTTATGAACCAAGCCTCACTATTGGTCTTGGTTGATGTCTGCCTAGTGGAGTGAGTTATGGGAAGGGAAAACAACCTTACTCATTTTCCTGCTTAATAGCTATTTAGTCTCAGAGCAGTGTTATATCAATAAAAAGCAAAGCTATTTTACCACTGTCACTTACCAGAGCACGCGCTTTGTGGTTTGCTAATCTGTATGACTCAGTTTTGATAGAGTTGTCAGCACTGTTTTATAAACAAGATGGACAATATCACATATATCATACAAGATAATTTGGTCTTGACTAATTCTTGACTACAAATTCTTGACTACAGTTAACAGAACAAAAATGCCATCATTAATAGACAAAAATTAGGACACAGACTTTGCCTCCATTTGAGAACACACAGTCTAAGTAATATATGTCCAGATCTAACATAGGTCTGAGCATCTTTCTTTCACATCGATTCCAAATAATTAATAGGATCTGTGAAAATGAAAAAAAGGTCACCTCTCTAGCAGCTAAGCTGTCAAAGTCACTAACTGATTTGATAAACATAGACACTGATGATTTCCCAAGGCTCTCTTCAACCCATTACGTATTCTTATGCATATTTAAAAATTTAATTTAACTTTTTATATACTATATTTTTGGTACTGTAAGTTACTACAAAGAGGAGGATGCCAGCAGAATGAGAGAAACGTTTTAGAATGAAAGTTTCATAAATCGGTATCGGAGGAGATTTCTCTTGTAAGATTTTTAAATCAGAGAGACCGAGGAAGATTTGTGTGTAAGTATCTGCAGCTTTAGAACATGTGGTTTTGCTGCCCCAAGGTGAGAAGAGGAAGTTTTTATTAAGTCTGTTGTAGTATCACAGAGTAAATGTAACAGTCGTATAAAAGCAAAAGACACACAGTGGACAGACTTGGAATAAATGTTGGAATACATTGGTAGTATAATTATGCTCTGACAACTGCTGCAGTATCTGTACTGATGGATCAGTTCCCCAGGGACGTGCTTGGTATTCGAGCTATTGTAATTTATCCCATGGGAATAAAAATTGTACTGCTTGATTCCTGGAAAGTGACTTCCAGTAGAACAGTGATCTTCAGAAGCAGAATAATCAGAGAAATGCAATCAGTGTGCCATAAGCATAATTTCTTAGAGACTGATCAAAAAAAATAGAACAAACGATTCCCATAAAAACCCCCACAAAGATTAAATCATGAGCACATGAGCAAAAAAAAAAAAAATCCATAATTCAGTTATCATTTTTCCTTAATAGGGTCGACAAGTAAGTTCAGGCCTCCTTAGGAACATCTGTAACACAGACTCTCTAAGGCATAGTGAGAGGTCTCAGTGGATGCAATTTTTCTCAATCTAATGGTAAAAGCTATGTCTGTTTCCAAGCCACAGGTATGGAAAACTGACTGCTATGCCTGCCTAGGTATGATGCCATAACGTCGTTCAGAAGGATGTATGGCTCTGTACCAGTTTCGTCTGACGATGCTTGAACAGAGAGGACAGATATTCTGTGTGGGTTTTAACTTACAGAAAGCAAAAAAAAAATATGGTGTCTATAACCACTTACCAAACTACTCCAAGAGTCTGTGTAATTTGTGTCTACAAAACTCACACTTTTTAATTTCCTTCATGGCATGTGAATGAATAAAGGTTGAAATTTTTTTACAAGGTGCACTTGCTCCTCAGCAGCTTCTGTTCTCTTCTCTGTGCACATGTTGTCGTGACAAATCATGGCCAATTAATAATGCTTCTAGGAGAGGGGGAGTGGACTTTTCCAGCTTACTGAAATGGAGTCTTTTCCATTAAAAATTGGCAAGTACAGCCCTCCCAAGAGACATCCAGATGGCACCTAAGGGCTTGTAGTAGCTGTGAAAGCAGACTGTTGCAAATATGTAAGGGACATGGCGTTATTAAATGAGACTGAAAAAGCCAATGACCTATTGCTTCTATGCATGACATAGCTGTCAAGACCTTACACTTCTTAGATATTTTCACAGATATTCCATTGAACACCTTATGGAAGACGAAAATACTGTGTCTGTCACAGAGATTCTACTTGCTGAAACCAAAAAGGGGGCAAAGCAGAATTCAGGAAGCAAGTATATTCCCCCAAAAAAGGTTTTCTTTTAAAATCTGAAAGCACTGGAAAGCTAGTTTCTGCAACAGATGCAATCAAAACTCATTAGTATCAAGTTAAATCTGAACTCAATCAAGCAATAACAAACTTCTGTGAGGACTCAGTAGTGAAAAGGAAGTGAAAAGGAAGTATTGGTAATACATGTCTGTATTAGTGCAGAAAATGGATTATCATTCCAATATTTATTTCCCACTAGCCAGGACAACATTTTCCTATGCCTTCATGCAGCTGTACTGACAAGAGGAGTATGACCTCACTATATTAATTTACACAGTTGTGATCCAAGAAACAACTTCCATTCCCTGTTGTCTTGGTCATGGCTTCTATAAGTGCTGGCCACTGGAACTAGGGAAGCCTGAACAGGTGAGTATGTTAAACATGATAAAATAAATTGGAGTAAGGGAAGAAATGGGAGTCTCTCATACTTCACTGTCTTCCTGCAGTACAGTTGACTTGCAGGCAGTGGCGGAAAATAAGTGAACTGCAACTTCCCTCACCCGTATTTTCCAGGATTATCTGGTGTTACAAAGTAATTTGTGACCTTTGTGGTTCATAGCCTCTCTTGTGACAGGTCCATGAAATTTCCTGTGTAGTGCTGAGTAATGCTCTCTCTACTGGCCAGTACTGTACAGTTCCTAAATGAGCCTACGCCATTCAGTTGAGCTGCATTTTGCTATTCTTTGGGTCCTCTGGGGAAATGTATTCAGATGACTGCCTATCATTGTTCCAGTGAACGATGACATCTGCAAGAGAGGAGTGACTTGACTTCAGCCACGGAACTTGAAATGGTCCTTTTCTCATGCCAGATGAAAATAAAGATAGCAACAGAATTTATTGGGGGTGGGGGGGGTGGGGGCGTGGGTGTGGGGAATAGACAGTATATTACAAGATTTTATCAGGTCATGAACACCAAAAATGGAAAAAAAGCCATGTTTAACCTTCTTCAATGCTGAAGTATGAAATGTGCCGCCTTCTTTGTATCTGGTTGAAAAACTATAGCTAAAATATCTTGCAGAACCTGTCCTCAGGAAGTGTCAGCTGCAGAGGCATGACAGCTCACAAACTTCCACTCTTGTTTAAAACATACTGGCTGGACCTTCCAAAATCAGTAGTGGTGATGACAATGATGTGTAAGACTCTTAAATCTGATTCTGAGGCAACATGTGACATATTGCTTCATCAGAGACTCATAAGAAACCTCCTTCCTCTGCATCCTGTGCAGCAAAGTGCTGCAATCTGACCCACTGGACAAGCCCATCATACTTGCAGTTTGCTTATCATGTGAAAATGTTTCCTGTTAAGTGTTTCCCAGGTAATTTCCTGAAAAATTGCTGTTCTGTACAAAGAATACATCAATCCGTGATCACAAGCAGCAAACTATTAGTGTTCCTTTTGTTATTCACTGTCACACCATTAATCACAATGAAAATTCCTTTGTCATTGTTCACGTTCAGTAACTAATATTTACACCTATGGGAGAAACCTTGGTGACACTTACTATTAGTAACTTTAAAGTTCACCTCAAGACATATCTTAGGCATAGTCTGCCTGTTTAAAGAGAGAGGAAGAGATGATAGTACAGAAAATCTTAGGGCAAGTGTTAATTCAGTTTTCAAATGCAGCCTCTCATTCTTGCTTGTCCATCATAAAAAAATGTGAGCCAAATAGAAGTGCTCAATACTCAGAAGTGCTAAATATTTTTCTCTACTAATGTCATCCTGAAATCTGTTTGCTTATCTGTAGAACAGACACAGTGAGTTGCCAGGTGTACTGTGGTCAGTGGGATTGATGACCTGGCTGAATGAAAGTGGGTTTGCTGTCCCATGGCACTGTTTACTGTCATCTAGCCTACCTGAAAAGAATGACAAGCCAATAAGGCTAAGCAAGTCACCTAGGGCATATTCTATGTCTTTACATAATTCTTTGTATCTGTATGCACATATACCTAGCAGTTAGATCTGCTGCTGCTTAAAGAAAATGAAGGCATATGGCTCTTTATATACAGGGCTCCCTGCATTTCCATATTAGTTAATGAAAAGAATATAACCGAATGATAAAGTAGCAGCAGTCGTTGCTCCAATTATTTATGTCATTCATTCATCTTTATGCATATGGCTGTCAGGATTTTTCCCCTCAGGTGGAAGGGAAGAAAAAACAAGTGAAGAACTGTGTAAAGAGTAACTAAAAACAGACAGAAAATAACTATAGAAGGAAAAGGCCACACAAAGTGAAGATTTTATGCAGTTTTAAATATAGCTATTTCCTAAGGAAGTATTAGATTAGAAAATTTGCACTAAGGCCCTTAATACATTATTATTTACTCTCCTACAACGTGAGTGTAAATGCATATGAGAAATACTACTGTTCTGATTTGGTGGCATTATGCTCTCCCTTTGCATTGGTATGAAGTAGCACAGAATTTGACAATACTGAATGCAGGTTATTAAAGACAACACTCTGACAGATATGGTAAGTGGAAACATTATTTTTAAGACAGATAAAGCTGAGCTGAATATCTTTTTAGTGCCTAACACACAGAAAACAGGATGAATCCATGCCAGGAAAGGTATTTTGTTTTCCAAATACAACTTAAACTCAAGCTGTAGCAGAAGAGCTAGTCAGCAACTTAAAAAAAAATAAGTCCAAGATTCATGAAAGAACCACTGAAAGTTAAGCACCACAACTTAAGTGGCCCTCTGCATGGGCAGGTCAGAGAAGTGTGCAGGCTGCCACAGTTGTCAGAGTGCCCCATGGCTTTTCTGACTTTTTTTTGAGTAAGCTTCTGGCACCACTTTAGTACTGATGGAACCTTTGTCATAATTCCATGTGTTCAATTTCTCCAGTGATTCTTATTCTTTGGACAAAAGACAAGACGGAATCAGTCTCTGAAGCATCTGGAGCATCACGGAATCTATAGAACTATTTCAATAGTGTGCCATAACTAATCTTGCGATTCACAACTCCAGAATTTTGAAAATCTGGATCTAACTTTAAGTCCATCTGGCTGGTCAGGCCATCATCTGTTGGGAAAAAAAATATGTCTGGAGACAGCAGCTTGGCTGTCAGGGTGGCTTTCTTTGTTATGTGTTTAGCAACACTGTGAAAAATTTGCAGCTTCACTCAACATCTCAGTCCCAAATAGACTTTCAGGGTACCCTCAGGGAAGCAGTTGAGTTTGTTAATATTGTAGCATTGACAAAGACAGATAAACTTCTTTCATTCTTTTCTATTTTTGGCAACTAATTTAGATCTCCATCTTCCAACCCTGTGAATCATGCCTTCAAATATATTGGGGAATATTTGTTTTAAAAGTCACTGATTTCAAAGAATTTTATTTCTGAGTGTCAAATGAAACAGTGCAGAGCATGTCACAAAACTGAAAGGCCAGAATTGATATTTTCAGAAAATTGGCTAAAGATGCATTTTGTCTGTTCACAAGAAATCTGACATGGCTTAATGCAACTGTTTAAATAACCTGACAAACCTAAATAGAACAGTAGAGCAGAAGAGTCAGCAAACTTAAAGTTGCACAATGCTCAGTCAGTCAAATGCCTACAGCACATCTTTTATTAAACAAGGAAAGGTAGAACCATTCTACCGTGTTCTGGCTGTTCAGACATGGGCTACAAGTGTTACAAGGCCCATTGCAAATTACTATTTCCACATTCATATAATCTCCTATTATCTCTGCTCAGTCACTGTGAGGCAGCCTAATCTATTCCTCACCATAGAGACCGTTTTATTCTAACTACTAGATAGCATTTCCCATTTGGATTCTGATACCCAGCAATAGGCTCATTCATTTAAAAATGGTTTCTGCATACCTTCCTAAAAAATGACATTTTGCAGCCATGGAATTCAAATACTTTCCCAATCTCTAAGATTAACCCATTGGTTGTGTGGGTGTATGTACTTCTAAAACACATACACTTAAAATTGTTATTTAAGGCAAAGGCATAAGTGACAATCACCAAGTATTGCAGACAATGTATGATTTGTTATCATGATAATGACTTTAAGACTCCTTTCACTGATGGATTACTAGTAAAATCCATTTATGAGCCTTAAGTTACAAAGCGCTTACACAGCTGCTTAACATCAAGCAGTTATGTATTTGGTGAGACAGATCTAGAACAAATCTAGTTTTACATCAGTATTATCTAAGTGGCTAGATAGTGATGGCTACCACATTTTTCCCTCTTATGAGGTTGTAAGAATAGCCGCAATTTATCCTTGTGCATCATCTCTCATCGATATCTAACTCTGCACCTCATCTTACGTCTTCAGCTTATTTGGGCACTCTTAAATCAGCACATAGCACATTACGTGGATATATACCTGTAGAATTATGAACAAGCTACTAAGGGGATCATGTAGAAATGAGTGGTATTTTTCATAAATATAAGCAATTTCCAATTTTCCATAACAAGAAAGATTTCATGGAAAATGTAGGCCTCCACAAGATAACTTTTCCAGCAAAATTTGCAAACACCATTTCTCCATCAGGAAAAGCAAAGTGTAATGTTTGGTTTGGAGTCAGTCTACCTTTAGACTCTTTACTGACCTAAATGATTACAATGCTTCTGGAGAATTCTGATCCCATGTCCATACCCCCTGAAGAAGGACTTCCAGTGAGATTAACACAGCAACTCAGCTTAATGTTATGGGAAAAGGAGACGTATCAACATTATCAATTCAAAATATGTGCAAAATCTTTTGTTTCACAAAAAAAAAAAAAAATCTGGTATTTCAGTATTTCAGCTTGATTTTTGATGAAAACAAACCTGGAAATATCAAAATTTCCCATGGGAGAGAGATATAATTTTTATCTCTTAGCTGTCCTTAGACTTAAACATAAGCTGAAGGGAACACTTGGAAACATGATTTAGAAACAAGTTCTTGTGCTGGCTAGAAAATGAGCACCTACTCTGACACTCACCATGCTCAGCCTATAACTCATAGGTTTTATGTGTTATGAGGTTGTAGGAGGTCAAGTAGCTCTACTTACCTGGCCCTCCACCTGCTCTAGAATGCCATTTTTCTTGAGATGGCCTTCTGGCAGCAGACTTCAGACCAGGTCGAGTTATTCTCATAGGGACAGCCTGCTCCTGGCTGCATTTTCCATCATTCTGAGCTGCATTCCTTATGCGCTACACTTTTTCAAGTGATCAGTTAAGTCTCTGGGAAAAAAATGGTGGCCAAGAAAAGGCCTCTTGTCACTGCCAGAACGGTGCATCCATGAGCAACTCCTTCTGCCTGTGCTCCAAATTCCCTGTGTGTCAGAGAACAGCTTGAAGTGCAAACCACCCCTGTTGGAAGAAGACACTGGTCATCCTTTTTCCTAGTAACATGACTACTTGTGCTCCAGCCTTAGGTACAGGATGTACTTAAGCTTAATATTTTGGTCCAACTGAATCCTCAAGAGATTTAACTATACAGAATTACTGCACATATTGCAAGATGAGACTCTGCAGTAAAAATGAGTAGCAGAACATGGGAAAGTTCAGGCTTCATTAATGTAGCTATAGAGTATTTTTCAGCAAATAAATCTATTTCCAGGTAACTGAAGCCTAAAGGGAACCTGTTTATGAGTTTCTAATTCTGCCCATTTGTAAAAGAAATTAGAAGTCCAATCAATTGCATTACAAACACCATGTTGGTAAAATGTGTGAGTCTTGCAGGTCATCAGATAGATGATCATCATTGGATAGATGTCATCAGATAGAACTCTGAATCCGAGAGTACAAACTTTTTGAAGAAAGAAGTCAGCAGATGTTGTAGCAAAATGTCATCTAGCATCAAATGTCACTTAGGGTTTCTAACATATTCCAGCAGCAGTTTTCCTGGCAAAAATCTTGAAAACAGGAAGTGATGAGATACATCTTTTAATTTTTTCCATGCAGCCTTGATTAGATGTCATTAAAGGTACAGTAAGTTCACCACCAGAACCTAAATCATTAATTTCAAGCTGTTATTTGGTCTTCACAGACAGATCTTACATATGTAGAACTGTTTAATTTGAGAGACAGGTTGTTAATAACTGGTATGGGCCTTCAATTACGTTGGCCATAAACGGTTTTATGATAGTAATGGAGCAAACAGAAGCTGCTTCTTGCTTTTATGATTAAAATTTATTGCAAGACATTAATAGTAGATCACCTCCCCAAGGGTGCATTGCCTTTATTTTGATTGCTTTTTGATTAGTAGAGAGTGAAGTCCTGCACTCTCCCAAAAAGCAACTTTCTAAGCATATGTTGTACTTCTGTAGGGAAGTTGATTTGCAGAAAACAACAATCCACCTAAAACTCCTCCAGTGAGAAATTATTCTTAAAATATTTATCATCAAAGAAAGGGAAGAATGTTTTGATTTTAACTGTATTTCAATATTTCATTAGTTTTCCATCTTGACATGATTTTGTGTTAATAATATCTCCCAGATGTGAAAATACTTTACTTCCTCTAAAAGACATTTTTTCTGACATTTTGGGCTTTGTTTTTAAACTCCAGCACAAAAGAGAAGCAGAGCTGACAAAACAATAAACAGTGACAACACTCGAATGGCTATCTTTAGAGCATCAGAGTTACCAATTCTCAGGGATGAAGGGAGTAAGTACATGCTATTGCATGTCAGATTGATCAGACTCAGGCACACTGCATTGTCAGGCTTACTTTCTGAGGCTTTAGCATGCAGTCCAGAGGCACACTGGCCTTGACCTTTATTAATGAACAAATAAAAGGAAGTATATTCTGATAAAACATGGGACTGAATTATATAAAAAAATACTAAGTTGCTGTTCTAAAACAGGGAAAGGGAAGTCTGATGGGAGATATATAAAACTGTGCTTCAGTTTAGAGGTGAACTTCTGCTGAACTGGTTGTATGAAGAAAGAAAAAAAAAAAAGCGTCCCCTTCCCCCTCCCCCTCAAATGATCTTCCTAGAAGGAAGAATTTTTAAAAGTCACAAATGAAGAGAGCTGGTTTTTGCAGTGCTACAGTGCTAAGTTCCTTAGAACACATGTTCTTACGAGCACTGGACATGGACACAGCTGGTTGTTTTATTTCAGAGCAGTGTAATGTCACAAGATGTTAATGCAGCATCATGACAGGCATCTCATTTTTATTTGCTGTGTGCTGTAACATGAATCACAGTAGTCCTGTTGGATTCCTCAGAGCTGAACATGACAGTTTCAGACACTGATTCATGCTCTTACCTGAAAGCATCGCAACTGCAATTTCATGTCAGCTTGAGCCCTAAGAGGAACAGGGGTTCAGCAAAAGAACAAAACCTCCAGTCAAAACACTGCAGAAAGAAATAGCAAAGAAAAACCAAACAATTGGAAAAAGGCAAGTACTGTTACAAGAGAGATCACTTGAGCACACCTGCACTCATACACTGTCGAGTGCGTCTTTCCTCAGGTTCAGCCCTAGGTTT
>NW_010238944.1:0-2279 GCF_000690775.1 Eurypyga helias | reverse complement strand
AGAGAGCTGGGTCTGTTCAGCTTGGGAAGAAGAGGCTGATGGGGGGATCTTATCAATGTTTATCAATATCTAAAGGGTGAGTGTCAGGAAGATGGGGCCAGGCTCTTCTCAGTGGTGTCCAGTGACAGGACTAGGGGCAATGGCCATAAACTGGAAAACAGAAGGTTCAATGTGAACATGAGGAAACACTTCTTCACTGTGAGTGTGACAGAGCACGGGAACAGGCTGCCCAGAGAGGTGGAGTCTCCTTCACTGGAGAATTTCCAAAGCTGCCTGGACTTGTTCCTGTGTGATCTACTCCAGGTAATCCTGCTCTGGCAGGGGGGTTGGACTAGATGATCTCTAGAGGTCCCTTCTAACCCCTGCCACTCTGTGAATCCATGAGCCTCAAAAGACAGGAGAAGGACTGAACAGCCAGTGAAGCAGAGGTGAGTCCTCTCATGTGATATCTCTGAATTAGCATCTCCCTCCCTTGACAGCCCACAGGAAGGAAATTTACCTTGTCTCTATCTTCTCCATAAGTATTATCATGTAGCAGTACCAAATGACCACAACTGTCCAGCTCACAGGGCCTGAGAGAGACCTCTTGGAGACTGCAGTAGCTGAGAATGGGACTCCTCTTGTTCCTGCTGTATCTGCAAGCCCTGGGCACTGGACAGAGCTTGCTCTGTTAGCTCATGAGTGTTCTCCACACATCCATGACCCCACTCTGCCATCCAGGTTCTTTGTCCTACCTGTGTGAGGGAAGTGCTTGGAACTGAATGAGGGTTTCTATTATGTCTTCCCAGAAAGATTTAGTGCATTTTTAGTGGCATTATCTGACAGTCCAGACACGAAAGTAAGGTCAGTTCTATTCCTAGGGCTCTGCTGGCATCTATAACTGTCTGAGTTGTACTCTAACCATATGTGACACTCACAGAGTGAATTTATTGTAGCAATCACATTGAGCATATCTCAAGGATTCCATCATGATATTTTGCTGCTTGCAATGCCAGAGAGAGAACAACAGCATGAAGTAAAATGCACAGAACTTTCCCTCTTATGAAAGGGAAATGGAAAGGCAAAAAAACAATCTGAATTTCTCCAGGGTAATTTTATGTAAAAGAAAGACCAGCAACATCCTTTAAGGCCTGAAATGTCAAGCTTGTAAAAATAGTATTCTTGGGAGTTGTATTTGATCATTTGTTAAATACTGTGATATAAAATGTGGAAATCCATGTGTAATGCTTCAAATCCCTAATCTGGTTTAAAAGGTCAGTTGAAGCCTAAAAGGACTTGACATTTTCCCTTTAAAAATCTGACTTTTTGACTCAGAGCTAACAACATTTGAGCCTGAATGACCTGAAGGATAAATACAAAAGCTGATTTCAATTGAACTATTTAGAAAGCAGGGGATCTTCTAATTTGTAAGATAGCATTCAGGGAGGTTTTTCCATTAAGAACTCAATCGACTGAAAAATGATTTCCTTGGGTATTCCACAATCTTTCAATGCTTGTGTAAATTTTACACAGGAGGGGGCAGCGAGTGAGGCTGAAGATGTATAACACAATACCAGGAGAGCAAAAAGCCCTTTATGAAACAGAGGTAACTGGTATCTGCCTCAAAAATATGCACCCTTTCCACCTCCTTCTTCACTGCCTTGGAAGACCAGGTCTACTTCAAAATCCTTACTGTCCAGTGCAGATGAGGCTGACTGAGTAGTACTAATGTTTTGATAAGCATGTTGTTAGTCTCTTCCAGTGACACCCTCCTTTCCCACACCTCAGACTTCATTCGGCTTACAGTGAGTACTATGTGAGAGGGTTGATAGCTGATTTGTGGAGGTGTGCACTAACACTGCCCTGGCTGTGCGGGTGTTCTCTGCAGGTGTGCATCCTCAGAGCCTCAGGCTCTTCTGCTTTGCAGTTCCAGCTCCACCAGGTCACTGTGGCCCCTTTTTCATCCACTGCTCCCTGAGTGCCTCCTTTTGTGACCTCCAATGGCAGTCCTCCTAGTCACTTTGCACCCTCCCACCTGTTTTTCCCAAAGCAGTGATGGAGAAGCCAGGGCTGCCTTGTGGTGGGTGGGCCTCACTCCTCATGCCTCTCACACTCATGGGTGTTGGACCTGCTACGGACAATCTTCCAAGGCAGCCACGAGGCTTGAGATGAGCATGGGCCCACATGCTGGAGCAAGGCACTGACCTCCCCATCCAGAGCCACTTCTTGGAGGGCTGTGACAAGCCCTGGATGGGCTGTGACAAGCTGTGACAAGCCCTCAGCCATGGATGTCCCCAGGG
>NW_010238943.1:0-19473 GCF_000690775.1 Eurypyga helias | reverse complement strand
AGCCCCTCTGCTATGGGGACAGGCTGAGAGAGTTGGGCTTGTTCAACCTGGAGAAGAGAAGGCTCCGGGGAGACCTTATTGCAGCCTTCCAGTACCTGAAGGGCCTACAAGGAAGCTGGGGGGGGACTTTTTACAAGGGCCTGTAGTGACAGGACAAGGGGTAATGGGTTTAAAATGAAAGCAGGCAGGTTTAGATTAGGTATCAGGAAGAAGTTATTCCCGGAGAGGGTGGTGAGGCACTGGCACAGGTTGCCCAGAGAAGCTGTGGATGCCCCATCCCTGGAAGTGTTCAAGGCCAGGCTGGATGAGGCTTTGAGCAACCTGGTCTAGTGGAAGGTGTCCCTGCCCATGGCAGGGGGGTTGGAACTAGATGATCTTTAAGGTCATTTCCAACCCAAACCATTCTATGATTCTATGGTTTACTAGTGGTGTTAGCAGTGTTAGGTTAATGGTTGGACCTGATGATTTTTAAGGTCTTTTTCAACTTAAAACATTCCATGATGCTGTGTCTGGAAATGCTATTGGATCCCATTCTGGTAATAGAGTATCCCTGAGCTGCTCATTGTGCTTTGTTTAGGAACAGCTATCTGTTTGGCGAGAACATGTTCAGAGTGGAAAAAAAAAGGAAGAATAAGGCTAGTGATTAATATCCTTTAATGTGAGAATGTGTTTCTTTGAAAACTGACTGAAGGAGAAGTTGTGAATAAGGACAGTGTGTCCAGACTTGTCCAGGACAAGAAGAATTTGTAACTTGTGTTTAAAAACCAAACAAATCTCTACATCCCCTACACATGTAAATTTAACTGGAAGTGTTTATTTTTCTTTCTTAATATGAACAGCGAAAATTAGGCATTTCTGGTGGTTGTTCAGGTGTTATCATTCTCTCTGTTTCCTGTTGATTATTTTTTAGGGCTACAGTACTACAAATTTATAGAAAAGTATCTTCTTTCTTTAAGAAAGAACTACTTTATTAAGTAGTATTTAAACAAGCTAGTCCAACGGACTTGGACTAGGTCAGTTTCTGGAAGTTTTCGGCTTCTAGCCCTGATTTCCATACCTTCTAGGAGTGCTGTTCAATTCTAGAAAGCGGTAAGCTAATCACATTTCTTGGATTTTCTAGAAGTAGTGGTTAGCTGTAGAACTTGTCCTGTTATTGAAAGTCTGCTCTATGCTAGCGTGAACTTTAAACATAATTTGTAATGGTATACATTTACAATAGTTCCTTCCCAGTTAGTCCAGGGGAAATCCACAAAAATTGTGTGGCATGTGGTGATATTTTTGGAAAGCTGGACTAAACATTCCTGGCAGAAGTCAACTTCAAGGACTTAAGGGCAGTATTCTTGGTCAACAAAAAGAAAAATGGATGCGCATAATATGCATAATAATAAAGGATTGAAGCAAGCAAAAAGAGTAGAAAGGAAGGGGTGGGGGGATTGACACAAAAAGGACAAAAATACCTGAAAGAGGCGGTTCTTGCACTGTTGGGAGGCAAACCTCTTCTGAACAGCAGTAAGACTTGTTCCTTATTCAGTACAGGAATTGGAGAAGAACTAAGTGGTGGGAGATACCTGTGTACTGTCCACAGCACACGTGGCTTGTTACACTGGGAAGGGAGCGTGAGGAAGTGAGGTGGGCCTGAGAGAGAAACCTCTGTGGGTAAGAGGTAGTTGCAGGATTTCAGTGCTGGGACAGGAATGAAAGGGCAGCATACATCTGCTTAAAGGAAAGCTACGTTTAGCTGGTGGTTGGAGGCATCTGGCAGCGGGCCAGCCATGCCCGCAATGGTGATGCAATAACCTCTTCCAAATTACAGCCAAGGATTTGTTGCTGTTGGGCTCACCAGACTCCTGCCTCTTTGGTCTGAATGGACCGAACCAAGACTCTGAGCCGTTGAGTCATTGTGCTGGAAAGCAGATTTGGTTTGAGGTGGGATGTCTGGAGCACAGTAGCTTGGTCGTGTTAGAAATGGGAAATGTTAACTTTGAATTTCCTGTGTGCTCTTGTGTGAGAAATGGGCACGTGCTGTCTTCACAGCAGAATTTGCTCTTTGGGGCCTTTGTTTTCTTCTAACATGGTTACACTGATGTACTTTTTATGCATATCGTTCCTAAGAAGTAATGAAATTATGGTACCTCTAGAGCTGCTAATGGTATTCAAGAACTCAGTGGATTAACCAAAAAAAAAAAAAAAAAAAAGAAAAGCAAAAAACCCAAGGCCTGGTTCTTCATCATTTCCCTGCTGGATCCAGCATCTGCACTGAATACACAATTCTAAGCCGGATGCTCCCACTTGAGCTGCCTGTTTACATGCAGCAGGGATTCAGACAGAATACACAGTGTTGTGTGAAAATGTTAATGGGATTAGGGGAAATTTTTTTTTATAGACTGCTGAGGAATAATTATAACCACTAAGCTTAGTAATATGATTCATTATTTAGCTCTTAAAGCAGGTTCTGTGGTAAAAGTTGGAGTTGATCTTGCAGCTTCTTTGCTCTCTGACCTTGTGAAAATGAGTAGAAACTCTAAAATGGATTTAAGGTTTTTAATAACAATATTTGTATGTAAATGCCACAGACGAGCAGCTAAACAAACTTTACTTACTGGTCGCATTTTAGCCTTTTCAGCATAATCATTAAAATTAAACAGCTTGCCTTTTTTTTTTTGATTGATACCGCTTTGCGGTGTCATAAGAACCAAGTGAGCGTAGGGCTGACTCTCCCTCTGCTGCGTCCTAGGTGACAGGCTTGGCACAAGGGCAGAACTTGGTCCACCCGTCAGATATTAATGATTCTTCAGCAGCAGTAGTTTTTCTTTGTCTCTGTGGTCAGTTAAACAGTGCTTATACAGCCTGTTTAGACTGAAGTACTTGGTTAATAGGAAGAAGTCATTAGGGGAGGAAAAAGGTTTTTAAACAGTGTTCGCACTTACTTCTTTTACCTAAGGCCATATTCTGCTCCTGCAGTCTAGTCAGGCTTTATTTTTTCTGGAGACCTTCACCGAGGTATTGCCTGCCTGCGTTTTGTCCAGTGCTCATCTTTTTCTCTGGCCTTTTAAAATAACAGCATTCTTCTGGCGCACCTGAAGGGTTTGGTTCAGGATAAGCAGCTATCCTTGCATGCCTCCTGATAGTTAATCCGAAGTATTCGTGCACTGAGCATTTCAGTAAATCTTGTCAACCACTGTGGAGTCTATCACAGCTGGCGTGCTGCCTTGTCCGGATTGTGTTGTGTTGGACTGAAGGTGGATTTGAAGGGGGGAAAAAAAAATTGTTTGCTGGTGAGCATGTTGCTGCTGCGACTCCCAAACTGCATTTGGAATGCTCCCTTACAGAAATATTCTTGAGCTTTCCTTATGTTAAGAGAGCAAGCTGTTGGGATTTCTTTGTTTTGAAAATAAAGTAAAAAATGGTGTAGTGCTTCCGTGTTAACCATTTAGATCTAGTGCTTTTATCCAGGAAATAAGACACAGTTTCTTTCTTTACGTTAACTCTGTTTGACTGTAAGTTTTACAAGTGGCAAATGGATTCAGAGATGTGTCGTTCATAATTTTTTGGTCAGCAAAATTTAGAATTCTGCTTTCTTTTTTGGTGTTTTTTTTTTGTTTGTTCTTGTTTTTTAATGGTAGCCTCTAAGCCATCGTGATGCTCAAAAACTGTGTAGTACCGTGCTAGTCTTGCCGTAGAGCCAAAGCCCAAGGAAAGAGCTTCCTCCTCATGTTACTTCAGAATGGGAAGGGTGAGCATCACCTTTTTCTTTTATCACATGAACAAATGTGACTGTGGGCTTACACTTTTCCTGTGGTGTTTTTGTAAGTGAAGTACTTTCTAGGAAGTTTATAATCCTGTTTCATATTCTAAAATATTACTGGTCTCCTGGAAAATGTCCATGTAGATTAGAGGGGGTTTATATGGCTGAAGCATGAGTGTATGTGTGAAGATAACTAATGCTGAATGAATAATTCACAATGAATAATTTATCTAATTAATTTAGACTTTCTTTCTGCTTGTCAGTTGTCTGTGGGGAAACTGCTGTTTCCTTAGACATATTTGTTTGGGAAGTGTTGAAGTGCTTTGGAATTTTTCTATGTGAAGCTGTAACAAATGCATTGCAGTTTTTAGTATAAATGATTTGGAAATTGTGGCTTTCACAAATATTAAACAGTACTTCAATCATCTTCTAGAAATACCTGTACAAATAAAGCTCTGAGTAGCTCAGATAACAACTCTCCAATATTATGAGTTACATTTTATTCTGTAATTAAGGTTGTGAGAGCTTGAAAAATCTCTCATTTTCCCTGCCCATATTTAGTGGGCATCCAATTCCCACCTTATAAAGTTGACTTCAGTCCATTATTTAGCGTCAGCAAACCTAACACGCTGTTTTTTTTCCCCTCTTACACTGTAAGGAGCCCGTAGAATTGCTAAGAAACTGTACAAGTTGCTGTATTAAATGTGTTTAATTGAACACGCTACATGTTCATTCTGTCCTTTTACAGTGAAATGTCAGTTTTTATCCTAGGTTATGAAACAAGCATCTTTGCTGCCATACCAGAGCCTTGCTCTGCCAGTCGGTCTGCAGTGGTGGGAAGGAGCCAGTGGGGGTCTGCTGGCATTCATGGGTGTCTGTATGCCCAAACCCATGCCAATTGGGGCTGTGTGGACTTCCAGGCACTTCTTTGCCTTATAAAACAGTACTTTACGGCAGAAAAGAGTGTAGATCTTTCTTTTGGTACTAAAACTGCATGAATATATTTGGTTTCTTATCAGCACTGAACATCTTTATGTGCATTCTCCTTGGCATCAGTAGCTGTAAGGAGAGCAAAAATACGTCTTTTTTTGGGTGTGTTTTGACCTGTTTGCCATCACTACTGAACATGGAAAGGTTTAATTACAAATATTTCATAAAATGGTGTATGAATGCACTGAACATTAAGTCAGTGTTAAAGCAAAAGTCAGCTCAAGTATACTTGAAATTGGATTGATTTAAGACCATAAATAATTTTAAAGTAATTCTGTCCTTTAGTGATCATATGGAGTAGATTGTACTAGTTTCTTTTCATTTAAATATTAATCTTGTATAAATATCTTGTATAACACAAAACACTTGTGATTGTCATTGTAACTGGGGTGGATGTTGCTTACTTAAGACAGTGCAAGCATTGATCTATAAATGAATAAATTATATCTTCTATAACGTATGATATAGAAAGAAGATGATTGGCTGTGAGCCAGGAGACTTCCTTTTTAGTTAAGGCAAACATACGTTTCTATGGCAATAAAAGCAAATTTAAAATGTAGGTGGTTCTGACTGTTGCTGGTCTAAAATAAAGGTGGCAGTTGCAGAACAGTTCATTTCATAGCCAAAGGAAAACAAGATTTTTACTGAAGAAAAATGCATCTATATCACGCCCTATGTAATTTTTAAATATTTTGAATTGTAAACTCTTCCTGATGTTTATTTTTCCCCTACTTTAATTTCTTCTTCTTGCTTTTCACTGTGTAGCAAAAAGAGGAGCCTGCATACAAATGCTAGATGAATCTTTTTTGCTATTAGCAAGGAGATTTGAACATGGTAATTTGTATTACTTTTGCATCTTTCATATTTTGTTGGGACTTTAAATTTTTGATGTTTTGTTAAGTGACGATTACTTGTAGTAGTACTCAGGGACAAGAGGCATGAGAGTCTTATAACGGAAGATAAATTAAAGTGGTATTTACCAATGAACACCAGATTGGTGGGGTGGGTAGGGGATAACAGGTTACAAATAAACAGGGTTGAATATAGTGAAAAGTGTTTACCCTACTTTAATTACAGTGCAGTATAACAATGGAGGAGGTCTGAGACACCATTTCATCTCTAGATTGGATGGTTTAGAGCTTCACATCCCTTTCAAGCACATTCCCAGGAAAATGATCCATTATAGAATACCCAAATACCACCTATTCATGAGAGTGCCCTCAAATTAATCATCCTGTCCCCATCTGTCATAGTCAGTATCCTTCAAGCTGTTTCATTTTTTTGGTCTCCAAATCTTCCTCAAATCAGTAGGATAGACTTTTGGGGCCTGAGGATCCAGTGTCTGTGGGGTTTTGTTTTTTTTTAAGAAAGGAGAATGGGCAGCCTGTTTCATATACAAGATGAAGTTTTGCAGCCAAAATTTGCTGTTATTTAATCATAGTATGGGCATACGTACAAACCAAATGGTATCTCTTCGGTCACTCATACGCTTTGATTTGTCTGACGGAGACAGACCTTGACAGGTACCTGAAATGTTGATGTTCATTTGGCAGGATGGGAACATGTGGTACCAATCCAAGGTTGAAATGGGATCTTTCGGTTGATCTTAATGTCAGATTTCATTAAATCTTCCTGTGCAACAACAGTCAGTTATAACCTGGGAATATTTAATGTAAAGCTATCAACCTAAATTTGCAGAGATTCTGGTATTGTCGATGAGCTGCACACTCATTTCCCTCATGGTAGCGGATGCTCACCTGGTTGTCCTTGGTAGTTCAGATAATTGGTGTTAACTACTCAGTGTCAAAGACAAGGGATGACATGTCATGCAAAGACATTGGTCTGTGCCAGCTGACTGCTGCTTGTGGTGCTGGGATGGTGGGTTTGAGTGCTCCAGTTCCCAGCTGGCAGGAAGTAGAGACCTAGAGAAAGGGCTTTGGATATCTGAGCTGCCAGGAGCCAGCGAAGCTGTTGGTGATGAATGCTTTATTAGGGAAAAACTGTCCAGTTTTAGATGATGTAAATCTGTGTGCAGATGTACCAGATTATGGTCAATGAATAACGTTGTAAGCCTCGAAGTAATAGATATACTCCAGGGCTGCATAATAGTAATGTTTTGATTTTAAATATTTTTTGACATGCTGTGTTAGATGCAAATCCTTGAAATAAACAGAAAGACACATTTTTAGATGTAGCTTAATTTATTCTGTATTTGAATGCAACTGTAGCATAACCCTGCAGCATTACAGAGGAGGTAGGCTTTTTTTTATTTAGTTATTTTGAGGCAAATGATTTGTATTTTACAAATTAGAGAAGTCATCGCTCAGTTTAGCGTTCTGTTCTCATCTGATAAACATTCCCTGCCATCTGCAGCCAGTCGTCTGTTGTGCTGTGGAGCCTGGCTTGAAATACAAAATATCAGCTGGTCTGTATAGCGCTGTCTTTGACAACCCCCCCCAGAATGTGACTGATGGAGGTCAAGGTATTCTCTGTTCAGGTGCAGGCAGGTCTATTAAAATGTGAATTCTGGTGAATATTCATGGGTCTTTCATGGATGCAGCTGCATTTTATTCGACTGTGTAGTTTATATTGGATATGTTAGGAGATACTACATCTCAGAAATACTTTTAAAAAAGGGCTTCTAATATGCTTTGAGCTTTTTTTTTCTTCATATCTTCTGAACTGGTTTTCAGTATCAACTGAGAGGTATTTGGAAATGTAGTTTTAATAAGCTTGCACTCTTCTGGCCTGCTAACAAACTTCTGTTCCTTTCTTCTCTAACTCTGGCAGAGAGAAATTAACCCGCAAAACCCGCTACATGAAGAGCAGTGTCCAATTTTAGCTGTGGTGATAAGGACAGTAGGGTTTTTTTTCAGGATTTTTTTGCAGCAGCTTATAATAGTTGAAATGGCTGCAGACAGATACAGTTATCATCTACAGTTTAAGTTCCATTGAGAATATAAGCCTTGAATGACACACAAATGGTTTTTACAATATAAGTTGCCTTTAGGGCCTCAGTTGTAGTAATGCATTATATCCACATTTTTCTGTAGTATAAACTTGAATTTAACACTTCAGTTAGTTCAAGAGGTTTTAAATGTACTTGTTCAATTGGAAAAAAATATTTCAAGTGATTTACTTGAAGGATTTGATTATATGAAGTGCTAACTCTTATTTGTCTTTAGGGAGAGTCTGCCTGTTTGTTTTTTGGTGTTTTCCTGTCTCTGTGTTGCTAGAACAGAGAACATCGGGTGTAGACTGTAAGAGCTGTATATTTTGTTTGTTTGTTTGTTGTATTTCTTAGTAAAAACGTGCAAGAGCATGTATTACTGCAGTAACTGAACCACTCCTGTGATGATACACCAGCAAACATCTTACGTGCCTGGTAAAGTAACTTGAAATTGTGGGCTAGTGGTGATCCTGAAAACAAGAACATTTCGCCTTCTATTTATAAAAAAGTGTTTATTGTGGAACTGTGGAAATTGCACTGTGTTCATGAACTGTGGGAAAACACAGCATGGAGCCAAACTTAAAAGCTCAAGCAAACCGCTTTCTCCTATTTTGCTCTATTTGAAGTGTTTTGGACGGGGATGTGTATAAAACAGTCAGGAAATAAAGGCTTCAGTTCCTCTTACAACTCCTCCACTGCTAAGATTGTAGGTACCTGGTAGCCTATAGGTAGTGGTTCTTACATGGCTTACTGGTGAGAGATCAAGGTCAACCTGTTATTTTCCAGAAAGAATACTTGAGAATGATCTTGATTTCTGAATAACTGTGTTTTCAAAATCCTTAATGTGACAGTCCTGCTAATCCCACTTCACACAGAGAGAAGAGGGGAGGGCTTTGCATCAAAGGAAGTTTCCAAGGGTTGCGTGAGGCTTGTGATGGGATTTGGCTTCCCCAGCTGCCCTTGGCAGTACCAGCCCATCCTCCAACTTCTGTGCTGAAGTACATGAGCTTGGGGATATGCACCTTGAGGGGAGCGAGAGGGTACGTGCCAGCTGTGGGTGGAAGCTCTTTAGAAGCTCCAAGCGTGGAAGTTGACAAAGCTGGCTTAGTACTGACACTTTTGTTTTTGCTGAACCAAGCAAGTGTTCAGGCTGTTACCCCATGGCTCAAGCACCTTGGTCCCTGAATAGAGTCCCGCTTCATTTGGGGTGATATTCTCTTGTGTATCCCTGTTTGGAGGTTGGTGTGAGTAATTTCAGTGCAGGTAAAACAACAGCAAATAATCACTGACTTGTGGTGGGATTCTGGATGCCTGAGAGGAGGATTTCTATGTGGTATGTGGGTCTCACAAGTGTGGAACACGCCCACGGTGTGGGACGAGTGCTGTCACAGACACCTCCCTCAACTGGCGTTACTGTTGTGTTGAGGCCTGGTGCTTCACTCGTGCTGCCTCACAAGATGAAGAAGCTGTAATGCTTTTCTCAAGAGCTTTAGAAACCTGACACATCAACAGAGCCCATCCCTATTCCTGTGCTCTTGTTATATGAGCTGAGCTGCCAGGCACTGACACAGTAAAACTCTTACAGTCTCTTTAAAAATTAATACTAAGCAACACAAACTTAAGAAATGATCACCAAAATTTGCATTAGATGGCTAACTAGGTTAGTTCATCCCCAGCGACAGGTGCATCCCAAAGACAGATGCAGACAGACAATCCACATGTTTTACAGCTTGACTGGATCCAGGATGAAACATGGATTTGTATGAAAAGCATTCTAGTCAAAACGGGGGTCACAAATCAACCCCTGATCAGCATTTGAAGTACAGACCTCCTGAATGATGAGCACTGGGGAATGCTTGTTGTCCTATAGCATTTAGTTAGTTCATGTTTTCTTCATTTCTTTAACCTGTTTTTATTACTTCTTGAGACCTACTGCAGTCTTTTGATTTCTTTAATTCTTGTGGTATGTTATAGCGATAGGTACTTCTTGTTTCTTCTGCAGTTTCAATAACAATGGCTAATGAATTGGTGTCTGCAAGGGATGCTTAGGAAAAATTGAACTGAGACTTGCTGCTCTCAACTGCAGGTTTTGCTGTAGTTGAGGGAAATCAGAACTTGAAAATTTGCCCACGCTTACTTTTGGTCTGTATCTGTCACGTCAGCTTGCCTTAAATTAATTTTCTTTTCTTTTATAGCTTATTTACTAAAGATGTCACATCCAAAAGGATAGAGAGTCTTGTGCATTAGTTCTTGGAAACGATGTCCTAAACTTTGCCTGTATGTTAGCAGGAAGTAGTGATGGCCTCTGGGGTTAGGATGGATGTTTTATTTCTTTCTGTGATGGTGTTGTGCCATCGGGTAACATTCCCAGTAAAACAGTTTCCAGTAGTGTAGTGCATCATCTGTGAATGAGTGATGCAGTGGTGCAGCTCAGTGATGCCCTACCCCCATTTCACATACTGGTGCAAAGGTCAGCCTGGGCGCTTTGTGTACACTACGACAGTGTTGCCAAACTGGAATGGAAAACAAACTTGGGTTTGTAAAAGCCACAGCTGAAGTTTCCCCAGTCGTTCTGAGAATCGACGGTATCAGCGTGAGCAACCAGATTCTGAAAAGGAGCAGGGAGAAGGGGAATGCTTGCTCACTTGTTAAAAGTGTAGTGTTTTAATGACACTGTTTTTCTTCCTGCTCCTGAGTATGAGTTACTAATAAATCTTTCTGTTCAAACCTTTTTGGATTATCCATGTCCAGAAAGATTTGCGACTTCTGGGGCAAGCAAGACTATCAGATGGACTTTTTCAGTACACCTGGAAGAGATGGATGAAATGTTCATGTTCTGTTTACATTTCCAGGTCAAATTTACTTTTCTTCAAATCTTGAAACAGAATATGTCCATTGAATGTAACGAAAAAATATTTTAAAATACGTTCTATGGATTTTTTTTTTTCTCTCTGTATATAAAACATGAAGTGCACTTTAAGGAGCAACTGAATTATTTGTATAGTTCATTCTGAAAAGTCTTGCATTATTCACTTCACTTTTTTTCTTTGACACCAGACCGCTGGTGGTATTGTGGTGCTCTTTGAGAAAGCAAGAGCAAGTAAATAATAAATAAACATTTGTTCTCCTCTTATTAACTGAAAAGCTGCTGTCATGCTGTAATTTGTTTTGGTTTTCTGCTCTTTAGTGCCTGCATGTCTTTGAGACTTGCCTTCCAGCATATACCAAATGTGAACAGCTAAAAGCCACTGGTTCAGTGGCAGATTAATGTGTTTATTACCTTCTTTAATATTTTTTTCCATCCTTGTAAAATAAGGGAAGATGTTGGAGACACAAATGTTAGATCTGCATCACAGTGCTTGAGAATGGAATAACGAATTGTTTTTAGTGTAAAGGCTTTATGTGTTGAAAAGTTACACAGCTCATTTCTGGAAAATTTATAATCTGTATGATCTTTCCAGTTGGTCCTTGTGGTGTAGTGTCACGGGGAGTTAGTGTCATTGCTGAACTTCATAAAGCAAATACCTGGCATTTGGGAAGAACAAAGTATAAGCGGAGTGTGGTGTTAGGAAGGGTATTAAGAGACCTAATCAACGTGATGAAATTGGAGAGCAAATGCTGAACCTGGGGGTTGTTCTTTTACGGCAGTATGCGTTGGTAGAGCTTCATGGGCTCGAGAGTCAGGATGGTTCAGTGTCACCTTGCACAGAAAAAAGGCCACGCTGGTGCACGTTTTGTATGCTGGTAGTCTGAAATGCTCACATAAATGTTGATGCTTCTTCTCTAGACAGAACTATATGTTTTTGCTATTATTATGTCAAAATGGCCCTTTTTTGAGAGCTTCTCTCTACCTGAGGCCCAGGAAAAAGTATGTCACGTAGGTGTCATTTGTGATCATTGTCTTTGTCCACTGAGAATAGAAAAGCCTCCCGTTTTACATCAATGTCATTGCAATACCATCTATTAGACATGAATGGCGACGTGAAATACTGCTCTTCTCAATCACAGAATGGAGCTGCTGTCCTTTACTGAGGAAGGTCACTTGTTTAAAACCTGAATTCCTGTAGTGTAGCACAGTGGGATGACATGACTTTAATTTCTTCTAGACTTACACTCACAGGTTAGTTTACAGAGTGAATTATCTGGAAGAATCAATGTTAAAAAAAAAAAAAGTTCTTCTCATATAAATAGCATCGTATATCACATCTTTGGAGGCTTGCACTTCCTCCATAAAATACTGTTTCTCACTAACTGTGATGGAAACTGGTGGGAGATTGGAGCACAGGTGAGTGAGCCATGTGGCAGGGTGTCACCGGGTGGGTTTGAGGTAAACACTTGGCTTCGCAGCGGAATAGGACGGCAGGCCATCTGTGGAGAGCACAGAAAAAAAAGCAGTTGCCTGACTCAGCTGCAGAGCTTCCGGGCGCCGGAGCCAGATGAACCCTCTGTGTCCTTTTCCAGCAAGGGCAAGGTGTGCTGATCTCCTCTGCTGGTGTGTGTGTGGGTTCACTCCTCTGGATCTGTTCCTCTCCCGCAGGCTGCTGCCTCCCCAGCTCCTTTTGTAGAGGCTGCTGTTGATTTTTTGAATATTAGGTGTTTTTTGCATACACAAATGTTGCTGTGTCCCACATCCTTGCTGCTTCTCCCATTGTCTCTCATGGATGGTGAGTTATAGCCTAGCCTCAGTATTTCTCATGGGAAACTTGTGTGCTTTCCTTAATGATATGTGGAATTGGACTGCTTCCATTCTCATGGGTTATTTTAAAGATGCAGAATGTTATGTGTAGTGCTCATGCAAAACGCTCGGTTCAGTCACCCGGGTTTCACTGTCCCCTGGATGACCTTGTCAGCCAGCTGCTGCCCACAATAGAGTGACCCAAGCGGAAACAGTCGCTGGCTGATGCTCCCAGTGTCTTACACTGGAAGTGTAGGAGCTGACCTTAGTCTTCAGAGGTCTGCAATGCACCTAGAAGTGCCAGCTGTAAATGCCCTGATGTACCTTGAGTCAATGTGTGGGAGAGATTGGTTGTATTTCTGGGTTGCAAGTACACATTTTCTCCTAAGCCTTCTCATATGACATTGGCAAATATTTTCCTTCAAAACTACCACTTTGAGAAGTTTGGTAGGGTGATTTTTTTTTTCCTTTCAGTACATTACAACAGGACTCATAACCACAGGTTTCTGTTTTTCTTTGTCCCAGTTCACTCCAGCCTCATGCTCAGCTTCTATAAATGTGTCAATGGGTATTTGTTAATACAGAAATTATTAATTTCTTAGTAATTCAATTGGGTTGAAACATAGAAAAACTTAAAAGAATGTCATCTCCAGTCAGCTGCTATCAATTGAGCTCATAATTATCTAAAGCCAAAAGAAAATCCCCTTTCCTGCTGTGTTTCCATGCAACCGGCACCAACTGGTGAGGGAAGCATGAGAGGCAGGATCTGAGACCTCATGGGCTGCTGTGGAAGGTTGAGGCTGTAACATCGATGTCAATCTCTCTGGTGTTCACATTGCCATTGGCTTGGTAACAATAATGTGTATCTAAATTTGTTCCTAATGGACAAGATTTGGCTTTTTATTTGAATTGAAAACATAGTTTTATTTCCCAACAACTTTCAGTAGCTACGTGGTAAACACTACTTTAAACTGATTCAGAAAATTATCTGACAGATCTATTCTAAAATGATACATCATTTTTCCTTTGTTTTGTGTCAGTTGTCCCCGAAAATCCAGGGTGCAAGAAGAGGGTGTAGAACATAACCAGCTCTCAGAACTTACTTTATTTTTCCCCTGCACTCCCTCCAACCCTAGGTTTTTATTGTTAATTACGAAGCTTGTCTAGTAAAAATATATACCGCCTTCCTGGAGGGAATTGGACCTTATAATACTGTTGAAAAAAATCTGCAGGAAAAATAATAATCTTTTTCTTGTCAATAGCTGTCAGCGGTAATGGCAGAGGACCTGAGGTGACTCTCAGGTTTTAGGCTGAACTTGCAAAACTAGTAATGAGAAGGGGAAAAAAAATAAGACAGGAAAGAGAATAAAACTCAAATTTATAAAGAGCTGCTGCACAATTGAATACATTGTGCTAGTGTTACAAAATACTGAATTAATTTTGTCCTATATTTCTTCTAAATTAATTTTAAATGAAACCTAATAGTTCATAAAACCAGCTTATATTGCTTTTTTTCCTAGTGTGTTTTTATGCAGAACCATTCCAGTTGCTGTCAGCTACTAAAAGATGCATTGACTGCATCTGCATTAGCATTTTGGCTCCGACCAGCAGCATGGCTCCGCAGCTTCTCATCCTCTGTCGTCACCCCCACGTACTGTTTGTTCAGATCACAAAGCGGTGTTAGTGCCCATGGAGTAACTTCCTTTAGGGGAAGTTTAAACCAGAGGTCCTCTCCAGGGATGCATTCAATGTGCTCTGTCTCTTTTGGAGATGTGAAGGTTCAAATGAATGAGGCTTTCAGGATAGCTTCTAACAGCCCTGTGTCGCAAAGTTCTGCCTAGGGCATTGGGCTAAATTGAGTCTGATATAAAGCCTACAAATAGCATGTTGTGTGAATCCGGGGACGTTGGGTTCAAATGGCTTCAGCCTGCTGATCCCTGCCTGCTGAGATGCGCATGGCCATACTGCTTCCTAAACTGCATGTTGCCCAGGAGAATTAATTTTCTTTATAAATCCATCTTTGTGGATGCCCCATCCCTGGAGGTGTTCAAGGCCAGGCTGGATGAGGCTTTGAGCAACTGGCAGCAGGGTTGGAACTAGATGGTCTTTAAGGTCCCTTCCAACGCAAACCATTCTGTGATAAATGAGTGAGCTTCTGTGTTAAAATACGTTGTATAACTTAGTGTGCAAGCATATTGTTAAACTTCAGGATAATGGGCTGTGGGGGAGTTACGTGTATCCTCCCTTTATCCCAAAGTTAATACTGCTCCAAAGAGGAAAGGACTTCATAGTATTTTCTCTCCTTAAGGAAACCGCTTTTCTTTGTGGAGGAATCGATCTCAGAGTTACTATGCAGATGGTTCATCCTGAGTATTGCAGCTTGCACATAGTGTGTTACACTAAGTATGAATTCACAGTACAGTAATTTTTGGTAGTGCAGATGATTAATTTACATTTTACTGTGTTAGATGCAGTGATCAAGTCAGATGGGTACTATGTCTCAGCGGCACCCTGCAAGTTTTACTATATTTGACCTTAAGCATCCACTGTTCCCTTCAGATGAATGATGATTCCTTTGTGCATTCCTAGGCTGGTCATTATCTTTGGCAGAATACTTGCAGAAATCAGTTAATGACCGCAGGCATATTTGCTTTTCCCTTATCTATCAGTGTTTCTATGAAAAACTGCCATTGTCTAACATATGTTACCCTAGTGTTCTCCAAAATGGAAAACTCCCTCTGTTTATCTGGTTGCATGAAGTCAGCCTGAGAGTATGGACTCGTTGAAGGTGGTGTCATTTCTGTGTTGTAGAGTTATATTTGGCAATTATGTACTTTTATATCTGCCTTTTTATTTCCATGTGCTGTAGTCAGGCAAGTCACTCTTACCGCCACTCTCCACCTTTTTCCATGATTGTCTGCTGGTGCCTCCATCCTAGCTGGGTAGGTGAGAGACCTTGAGCTGTACATTATGGAGTATTGATTCTGTGTTCCCTAAACCCAGCACCATAACGTGGGGAGATGCCTTTTGCCTGCTGTTTTGTGCAGCGTTATGATGTGTTTTTTTTGTTGTTGTTGTTGTTGTTTTTTTTAATTCTCTTTTATCTAGGAGCCTTTGTTCACTAAGTTAGTCACAGCTGATGATACAGCACATCTGTGTGTCGGGCTTGGAAATTACTTCTAAAAAACCAATTTAATGAAAACAAGGCCCACAGTATGTTCTCCTATTAATCTACAAGTAAAAAATACCTCCACTGTTCAAACAGCTACTTACTGTCAGTCTCCCTGACACCAACAAGAACTACAGTTGAGGAACTCTGAATTCCTGGAAACCAGTAAGACTTTGCTCCATGGTGAAGGTACATTAGAAATAGTCTGTGCATCTTGCTGGAGGAATTTTGTTGCTAACATTGACAGCATTATAAGGTAAATGAAAAGAGGTTACTAATCTGATTCTCCATAGGCTTTCTTCTTTGTGCAAATAGAAGTAAACGGCTTCCATGCTGGTTTTGTGTTGATGCTAATGATTATATCTGATACAAAATTGTGAATAATCATACATTGTTGTGAATCACTTTGTTGTGGCTGGAACATAAAAATTCACATAGGCTGTATGTGAACACTCCAGAAACTGGAAGGTTTGAAAACTGTTATGAACATCAGCTTTTCATAATCATCTGTTCTTGTGATAAAAACACTTCTTAGGATCATAGCCCAAGAGATTATTATCTGTTCTCTGCATTTTTATGTTGTAACTTATTGCTAGTTCAGCCAGGTGGTCGATTTGGAATTGCTGCTCCAGCAAGATAGAATCTGCAGTAGCAAAAATTTGGCCCTTTGTCCTTATTTTCTGGACCACACACAAGAACCAGATGTCCACTGCACTGTGGAATTTTCACACTTCAATAAAAACGGCTGAGCTGTGTCAGGCAAAGTCTCTCCCTCAGTCATTCTGTCTTGATAGTGTCCAATGCATGGTGGATCGCAACTATGCTTTTGGTTTTGCATCTGACAGGTTATACAGGCCTTTTTCTGTCTTACCTTGAAACAACCATGTTCTTTACTCACCTTCATTGTGCCACTTTCAATTTTTATGAAAATTTTGTTATATTCCCAATTCCTGATCTTTTTTCCTCCAGCTTGAATGATACTGTACTTAATCTGTTTCTTTCATGTGTAGCTAAAGCAGAGGCCTATTATGCTATCAAAGGCAGAATCATGCTAAACAGACTGTGAATATTAGCTTGTTGTGATTCCAGACATAAGTACACTAATATGGTATAATTGTATATGCATTTTAGTACCCAGGGGCCTAGTAAATATAGTATTGCTACTGCTGTATGTTGGAACCATTCCATTAATTTGATTGTTCTTTTTTGCCTTTTTCTCAATCATTCAACTGTATTCTTTTTTTTGAGATGAAGATAGGAAGCCAAGGGAAGCAGAACTGCATACAGCTCTTAACAGTCATGGAACAGTTTGGGTTGGAAGGGACCTTAAAGATCATCTAGTTCCAACTCCCCTGCCATGGGCAGGGACACCTTCCACTAGACCAGGTTGCTCAAAGCCTCATCCAGCCTGGCCTTGAAGACTTCCAGGGATGGGGCATCCACAGCTTCTCTGGGCAACCTGTTCCAGTGCCTCATCACCCTCTCCATGAAGAACTTCTTCCTGATGTGCAATCTCATTTACTCGCTTTTAGTTTAAAACCATTACCTCTTGTCCTATCACTAGAGACCCTGGTAAAAAGTCTCTCCCCATCTATCTTATAAGGCCCCTTTATATATTGAGAGGCTGAAATAAGGCCTCCCATATTGCTGTGTCATTTTTCATAGCAGTTATGGGAGTTGTCAATTGAGTGTATTATACTTGCTGATTTCAATATTGATTTGTATTCTCTTCAGAGGTTATAAATTCAGGGTAAAAGCTGTCAGTCTAGTGTGACTGGCAGGTTCTTGATTAATGAAGCCTAAGACTGAAATTGCAAAAAGGGGTGGATCTGCAGTTGGCAGTATGGAGATGGCTGAGTTTCCCAGGATCTGTATGTAAGGATGCTTTTCAGTCACTGTTGCTTAAAATAACTGTGAAAATACTACTATTAATACATATTGGAAAGCCACTAAATTTTTAATGAAGTAGCATGAAGTGCCCTGTCATGTAGTGTTGTGATAGTCTGTTAATTCCTAATATTCAGTTTGATTTTTTCTGACTACTGTGAAGTATCAAACTTTTTCATTATTACTGGTTGTAATAACCAGTAGCAACACAAATCTTAGAATGATATAGGTTCCATGTAAGGATCATGTAGATGACCTCTGAAGGTTGTCTAATCCAATTCCCAATCAAAGCAGGACAAGTCACAGCAGGTTGCTCAGGAACTTTTGCAGTGAATTTTTGACCAGGACCCGTCTGCAAATCTCCTTCTGCGTTTGACCACTTCCACTGTAGAAAATAAGCAGACTTCACATCTGCTCCAAATTTTTTGCATTGCAACTTGTCTGTTGCCTTTTGTTCTACCCCTGCATACCTCTGAGGAGTCTGGGTCCATCTTCTCTTCAGCCCTCTGCTAGGTAGCTGTAGACAGCAGAGGCTTTTCCCTTTACCTTCTCTTCTAAAGCTGAACACTCCCAGTTGTTTCAGCATCTCCTCATACTTCATGTGCTCCAGCCCCATCCAGCTTGGTGGTTCTCCTCAGCAATGTGGTGTGCTGCTCGAGCTGTGGGTCTCACAAGTGCTGGGTAGAGGGGGAGAACTGCTTTCTTGACCTGCTGGCAATATTCCTCCTCCCAGGATGTGGTCAGTCTTCACTGCTGAAAAACATGCTGCTCTTGAGTAGTAATGGTTGTCTTAGAGCCCTTGTGCTTCTGGTGGAAGGTGGTTGATACTAAAATGTGGTAAATCAGCTAGCAATTTCAGAAAAGGTATGATCTTAGCCTGCAGTTCAGTGAAATGTTTAAGTGTGTATCTGTCTTTCTGTCTTTGGTGGAACTCAACTTTGTGCTTGTTTAAATGCTCCAGTTCAAAAATAAATGTTGAAGCAGTTGCTTAGGACTTATTATTTTTAGCTTCAAACTGGTCTGCTGTGCTGTCTGTCATCTATCCATCCACTGATGGTGCTATCTTCTTGTTAAATGACTTTGACTTTAACCTGCAGTGACTTGTTGATTTTTCTCCTCTGGTAGTTTTGGGAACCCAACTGAGCTGTGCTAAAATGATATTGATTTCAAAACAGGTTTTTAAAATCTGCTTAAATGTGGACCTTATCTCTAACTTATTTCTTTTTTTTTTATTTTTAATCAAGTTCTCATGCTAATGGCATCTGAATTTTCAGAAGTGTGAAGAGTTTTTCAGCCCTTCTAGATAAATTGTTTTTTTAAACACATTTTTATAAGGAGATGGCCTAAACCAGATGTGCTATTAATAAAGTGGGGGGGAGGGGAAAGGTGGACACACAACAGATTGTATCCAAAAGTTCCCGTGGAGACTTTCATTGACCTCCAGGCTTCTTTCTCACATTTCCCTTTTTCCCATTTCCTACCAGGAACATGTCCCTGTGTCTCATTCTTTTGGAGGGCAAGGAGTAGAAATCTTTTCACTGTTAAACCACTGGCTTAGGGCAGAACAGGGGTATTGCATTTGGAAACAAGAGATAGAAGGGTGGAAAAATTATTGCTCAAGTAAGATTTTTGGCAGAAAAAAATTGCAAAAAATGTAAGGCTTGAGGTGTTTTGCCCAGGAAGTAAAGTACAATATCTGTACGGGTGTTAATACAGTAACAGCTGGGAAGATTGGCTTGAGAGTAGGTTACTGACTGGTTCGGAGGGAACTCTGAGTCCTTAGCTCTTTCTTGTGCTCCTTTAATTAGAAAACAAGAGCAACACCACCACACACATAGAGAAAACGCACTCTTGAAATTGTCCTGACTGCGTTTTTCTTTTAAGTGTCTTTCCTCAACTTAGAATGAAAGAATAAAAACTTTCTAATTCCAGATTGCTAAATGCTCTGCACTACACTTCATTACTAGATGAGAGAGTGGAGTGGGAGGCTCCTCAGCCATTACAACACTTGGCTTATTTTGGTTGTGCCTCCCTACATCATAGAATCACAGAATGGT
>NW_010238942.1:0-4960 GCF_000690775.1 Eurypyga helias | reverse complement strand
TGGCTGAACCCAGCACACCTTGGCACCATTTCCATGCTCCCTGCACAGAGAGTAAACGAAGGCGTGGAGACTGGGGCACTGCCATCCAGGTCTGCAGGAAACCCCTTGCAGATAGAGAGCAGGAGTTCTCGAAGGGTCTCCTCCCTTCCACTCCATTTCAAAACATACCCAGAGGTACCATTCTTCCCTATGTTTTCACCATAGTTAAAGCATTAGATTTTGGTGAGAGTTATTTCAGAGTCAGAGACAAACTTTTTCTGACCTCTAAGGCTTTTTGTTCCAGGAACCATCTCCTAGGCTGTTCACTGTCTGGCAGCCTGGCATTATTTCAACCATGTTATACTGAAGATCACAATAAAAATAAAGATAACAATAAAGATATATGAAGATGCAGTGTGCCAACAATTGTGTTTCTATGGTTGGGCCATTAGTCCAATAAATACTTGATGCCCCAGGGGTGGAAAGTGTCCACTCAGGGATACAGTTTTCATTTTTTTATACTAAAAAGGGTGATGAATTTTAACTTCCACTGCAACAGAAAATGTTTCTAACTGTTCCTTGAAGTCAAGCAAAGTCAAGAAAATGCTTTGAAAAGCAATATAGGTTCTAAACCTCTTTAACAGTGGTAAAGAGAAATCCTGGGTTTGCAATCAGCTTTTCCAAATAAGGCTTTTCATGGGCACCCACTCATACTGATCCTGTTACAGCACTGTGGTTTCAAAGCAAGAGAAATAGGGCAGAATTACAGACGGAAATACCATTAAAACCAAAAATGCTTTGATTTTTGATAACACTTGCTAGAAGTCAATACACAATCAGTTTTCTGCTGCAAACAGAAGGGATTTCTTACATATTAAGATGTCACAGAGGCTCTATGCACTGAGAATATCAAACCATAAATTAGTATTATATCAAAAATAATACATCTAGTTATCATAGGAGCTTTCTCTTGTCAGCCAGTGAGAGAAGAGTCCTTAGAACCATGGAGGTTAACATCTGGGCAAGCATTCAACTTAGAGAATCCACAAATGACTGGCAGCCCACATTAAATTTGCTGTCTTGAATCAATTGAGAGTGATGTGGGGGTTTCCACAAGGGATATTATCCTGTTTAGCCTTAAGCCACTCACTGAAAATATGCATATTGGAGGTGAAATTTAATTGCATAGATTTGTCTTCTAAATATTCACCATATGTTCTCATAAAAGTAAATGCCAGTCCCATCTATAAAATTAATTGTTTATTGTGTAGCTGTTTTCTTTAGGCTTTGCTTCAAATCCTTAGTACACAACATAAGATCTGTAAACATTTGAGTCATATACTAGATGCTAAATGAGTTTATTTCAAATTTTTAGAAAGTAAGCCTTGACATGTTTGTTTACATGTTGACTGCTATGCTTTATGTAATTGCAATCATGCTCCAGTCCCTCGGCAGATTCAGCTTATCTCTTTCTATCCTAAACCAATTTGTGCTATATCTCAACTGTCGTGGAAAAGGTAGGTACCATCCCAGGAAGGACATCATCTCAGTCATGATTAATAAACTTGCAACACAGAAAAGTAACACTACCCATTCTCTGGTTAATAACATCTTGTGTGGTCTGTAGAAAACCAGAAAAAAACAGCTGAGAATTAGAGTTGCACAGAACGTATGTACAAGTGTGATGTAGTAAAGCAATAGGAGTCTTTTAGGAGTTCCAGCTGGACTGAGTAGCAACACAAGAAAACAACTGTAGAGACCTTGGCAACTTGGCTATACAAAGCTAAAAGATGCTATAGAGCCTCAAAGCAGGTAGGAAGAATTCCTACTGTGAATAAGCTTGGATTATGTCTAACACCAATTTCACTTATAACCCGGTCTCCAGGTCTTGCTAAATGAAGCTTTGCTTTGGAAGGACATTTGGTGTGAGGGGAGAGATGAATGAGAAAGAAACTCTGTGGGCTTAACAGTGCAGTGCGTTCCCGAAGCAGCCACCCAGAGTGCTGCAGTATGTCCAGGCAGAAGTGAGGAACTGGCATCCCAGAACATGGACAAGGATGGCAGAGGCTGGACGGAAAAGGAGCAAGGACACTTGTGGCTGCCAGGTAAGAGGTGTTCATGTGAACAAGCAGGTACCACAGCCATTCTTGCAAGTAACAGCTGGTAGAGATACTTGAGGCCTCAGTGCAAAATCCCAGAATTCCAAAATTTTCCCTTCTGAAGCTCTGCTAAAAAGCACCTGTAGACTGATGAGATACTGAATCCAAAATACTGGCCCCGGTGCAAATGAAAGGCAAATTTGTCTGTTAGATGTCAAATCAATGGGTATGACACCTGTGACCTCTGAGCCATCTCACTGCGAAGGAGGTTGGCACTCCTTGAAGACAGCCCTCACTAGACCCTGAGGATGGTTTCTTGCAAGTTTTAAGAAAGAGCCATAGCTGGGGGAAAGAAACACTGTTCCTTCCCTACCACTTCCTACCTTAAGTATAAGTAACAAAGTCTAAGACTTCACAAGTCCCTCTGCATGAGCTCAGTGTAGGGATGCTTCCGTACTTGGTGGAGAACCTTTTATCCACAGGACTTGTAACCAACCTCTCAGCCAAGTTTACTTCTCAGATCAAACACGTGATGGCAATACATTGCACCTTGAGCTTGGCATTTTTTGCTGTTGTGGTACTGGGCTTCTTGTATCGCATGACTTCAGGCACTGTTCTTGGCATGCATTACTCCTCCAAGACCAAATAAGAGTTCACAAGTGGAGAAAACGTGTTTATAAAGAAAGGAGGTTTTTTATCCCTTAGAGGGACATTTTACCTTCTTGCATGATTGCTCACTCTTCAATCTGTTTGTTGACATTTTTCTTCTCTTGTTCACGACATTGCAGAAAAACAACAAAGCTTCATGAAAAATGATGGCTTGTTGGGAACATTGTCTCAAAGCAAATACTTGCCTACATTTCTGCTACTTTCTTTAGCAGAGCTCAAGAGTTTTAGGGCATCACAAATTCCTTTTTTTTTTTTTCCTTGCACTGTATTTTTAGATTCCTATGGTGAATGCACACAACTCCACCAGGACTCACATTCTTCCTCCTTCCCATATGTGTTTGCCATATGAACTCCAAGTGGCCTGAGGTAACACAGCTTACAAACATTGAAGGTGAAGTTCCTTCTTCCAACTCTCAAAAAGAATCACAACTTTCTTTGGTGTTTAATCAGAGAACAAATGTTGTTGCTGATGGTATCCACCTTAAATGTAATTTTGTTCTCTCTCTGACATAAAAGTGTTGATCTCACTTTACATCGATAGGATCCCCATAGTAGCTTTTGGCATACTGTTGCTCTATTATGTTTTACTCAGTAATCCCCTAAGAAACCAGCTCCTGAGAGCTTATGTCTTTATAACAGTAAAACAAAAAACCCAAAACACCCAACTTTGATTGTGGGGCAACATTATCAGTAGCGATGAGTTGGTTTACTTTAAGACAACATAAATCCAGCATTATTTCTGCCATTTTCTAGGGAAAGCATGTCTTAACAGCACAGGCATAAAACCTCTTCATCGGTGTCCACATATTAATAGCTTACCTAAAACCTAAAAGCAAAGACCTGAAGTGAAAATAACTATACACATATGGCCTATATCCCTTTCAAATTGCATAATTCAAGGCGCTTTAACAATAAGTGGGGAAAAAGGTCCCAGATCACCAGGCAGATATCAACTATGTGCAGCTGTTAATTAACAATGTCTGGACCCTTGCCTTGTGGTTCAAGATTTTAGAGTTGCTCAGGAGCATTTTTGTTTCAAACACTTGATTACACCTGCACTGTCCACCGAGATTTTCCTGCAAAGTCTTTCCCAGAATGTTTTTTTAATGGCTTTACTCCTTACAGCTAGAACATAAGAAGCTGGTGCTTTTTATAGAGTTTAGTGGGACCTCCCTAAGGTGCTCATTTCAACAGACAGGCAGCTAGCACCGAAGAAAATGATGTCATACTTTCAGAAGAGATGAGCATGTGGTATACATGTAGAAGATAAATATACAGTACGTTTGTAAATCCTACTTCTAAAGAAGTCTATCTTGCTACCTCTGCCATGCTGTCCTCAGGCCCAGGAATCTGCACGAGGAAACATGCCACTGCTTGATTTTCACTTCAAGCTTCTCTCTCCTGATTCTCTTCCCAAGGTTCATCACAGAGAGTAAGATGCAGCATTCCCTGTGGTGCAATTATCAAAGGCTCTGATATAGTAAGTACTTAGTGATCATCTGAGATCCTTTTTCTTCTCATTGTACGGCTATGAGATCAAGTGGAGAAAACAATAAACATGTAAGTCTTACATGAATATCAAAGTGCCCTGTGGAAACAACTAAGACAACAAATTCTCCAGACCGAAGGCTCATTTAGCAAAAAGAAATATCAAAATATTGGGCAGAAAGCCAAGTTAAATTTATGAAGCTGCTGCATGGACTTCAAGGCATGCTTTTATCTAGCCTTATCCTCTGTGTTAAGCAGAAGTTCATCTCCAAAAGGTGCTGTGTTGGGTCACTTGTCTTCCCACGTTAGTCATCCCTGTCGATCCCCAAAATAATGTTAAGTCTGTCAGATTAAATAGTATTCGGAGAAAAGTTGAGACTCCGTGAAAGCCACAAAGGACAAATTGATCTTCTGGAAATCATGTCAGCTTACCATCTCCATCACGAGCTACTTATCAAAACTGAGCTGAATATCTGACATTATTGGAAAATGAATGGATCCTGTAAGCTGCCTCAAAGTCTGTGTAATAAAAAGAGCTCTAAAATAATTGCAATGATAAAATCCATCCTCAGCTGGGTAAGCCATTCATTTTCTAGCCATGGAAACAGTTGTGAAGCTGTTTCTGTTTTGGACACAGGTTAGGAAGATCTGATGGAGCTGCAAGAGGAATAAGAAAATATTCATTGTTTAAAATGGGGTTAGGAGAGTGTCGTGGTTTAACTCTG